>NC_069373.1:67789886-68095000 GCF_021730395.1 Mercenaria mercenaria
TCCTCCCACTGTTGCTACGGACAATATTTAATATACCAATATATATATATATATACATTTGTATATAAATACACCCCGGTATTAGTTTTATCAATATCTAGTATCTACAGGAGATTTTCATATGCAGCGGCGCAACTGAAAAGATTATGCAGTATGTTTGTCAGTGTTTCGTTGTTACTATGATATTACAGGACTATATTAATGAACAGCGGAAATCCAGTCTACTGGCAGCCGAAATCGAACAATTAAGAAAAGAGAAAGACATGTTACAAACGCTACTAGTAGAGCATGTTCTAAAAAGCGGCCACCCTAAAATGTAAATTCACCACGCAGACGCGCACACGACCACACACAATCAGGAAAAAAAAGCAAGAGTGGGGCACCGCCTACGGACGGCCGATGGCCAACAATATGGTGGGCACATAATCGCACTCGCAGTAAAAAGAGAGAGGGGCGTAAATGAGGACGACGACGGGCGTGGGATGGAAGAGGAAATAAACACCAACAAAAAACTGTCTTACTCTCAGTTATAAAAAACTGTGCACTTCAATGTAAAAACATTTTCCTCGTTTGGAAAGGATGTGTTTCTAAATGCAGAACGTTCTCGTATAAAAGAAAGCTCTGAAGGTAATGGCGGAAGTCTGTGAATAAGTTTTATTCTGGGAGGCATTTGACCGCATCGACAATGATGTGTGTGTAAGATGGTTTGCGTGTAATTGTTGATGGTTCCTATGCAGAACAGAGAATACTATCTTTTCTCAAATCTTTAAAAGACATTCTAAATTTTAAATGCTTACAATTCGTCCTTTGAGGCAACTTTTAAAAGAACTTCACACAAAAACAATAATAGATATCCAATAGGGAAAGCCACGCTCAAACACTAGTCTATCAATTCGATTTAGGAGTCACTTTAGCGGTAGACAAAACCGGTCAGCCGACGACTAGGATAGTTTTCCCTGGCTTTTAACTTGCTTCAAAAGATGAGGTCAGTCGTATTTCTTAAATTGTTAGATTTAATGGAGAAAGAGAATGCGTTAGCTAAATCAAAAACAACTTAAGTGCTGTGTGGCGGCCGTAAAAAGTCGCCCGACTTCATCTCAGAGTTGTTATATTTTCTGGTCCTTCGGGATCATTGATTTCAACTCATTTAGATTTGAAGATTGAATACTGCTTAAGCCGGTGCTAGGGGGCGTGGGCAGTGTTGCTTTTTCCATTACTGCCCATGAACAGACTCAATCAAACCGAGTCTGCAATTTTCACTATTTGCCTTGTTCTCGGTGCTTCCGAGGGATCTACTTTCCAGATTTTATTTATTGAAGTTGCAATCATTAATGTAGCATTTCTTTTGCTTTCTACGCTATTCTTTTTATCACTCTCTTTAATCGCTCAGTGATATATTCAATGGTAGGTAAAGCACAAAATAATCATTTTAGGATAACGCTTGAAATAAAACGGTCCAAAAATTGATAAGCATTTTCTCTCTGAACACATGGGAGTTTCTGTTATACATGATTGACCAGAATTTATAAGTGATAGCACATGACATAAGGTTAAGGTAAGCCTTTTAAACGGGTTAAACCATAACTCGGTTTAAGCTCGAAGTCGCCATATTACCTATAAGTGTGCAATTCCGATGTTAAACCCATCAAAATAAATAACTATAGAACGGTTTAAGCTCCCTACGGTGGTTAAGCCGCCGGTGCCTTGCTGTGTTTAGTCCATGTGTGTTAACACTTTGTGTTGGTCGTGTGCACGTCTGCGTGTTAGATTTAAGTTTGGGGAGTCTGCGTTTTCACAACGTCGCTTTCCCTATTGGTTTGTTTGTTTTGGGTTTAACGCCGTTTTTCCACAGTATTTCAGTCATGTAACGGCGGGAAGTTAACCTAACCAGTGTTCCTGGATTCTGTACCAGTACAAACCTGTTCTCTGCAAGTAACTGCCAACTTCTCCACATGAATCAGAGGTGGAGGACTAATGATTTCAGACACAGTGTCGTTTATCAAATAGTCACAGAGAACATACGCCCCGCCCGAGGATCGAACTCGCGACCCCGCGATCCGTAGACCGACGCTCTACCTACTGAGCTAAGCGGGCGGGTTCTTTCCCTATTGGATATTCATTTGTTTTTCACATGATTACAGATTTTGAAATGCTCCCGTTGTTGTTCCAGTTTTCTTATTGGTTGATTATCAGTCAAAAGATCGTGTAAAGGTGTGACTATATGGCAGTCATAAGATAAATTCAGTAACAAGCAAATCAAGACATCTTGGTTCTCGTTTGGCGCTACTATGTTTGAAATTCAATTTATGCTTTTAATGTGAACACATTTGTGGTACAACGCAATAACAGATGCTTAAATTTCAGCGTTTCCGAAGGCTCGCACAAGAAACAGTATATTACCAAAAAACAAATAAAATCTGGAAAGTAGATCCCTCGGAAGCACCGAGAACAAGGCAAATAGTGAAAATTGCAGACTCGGTTTGATTGAGTCTGTTTATGGGCAGTAATGGAAAAAGCAACACTGCCCACGCCCCCTAGCACCGGCTTGAGCAGTATTCAATCTTCAAATCTAAATGAGTTGAAATCAATGATCCCGAAGGACCAGAATTAACAACACTGAGATGAAGTCGGGCGACTTTTACGGCGCCACACAGCCTTACACCGCTGTGTGAAGTAATAAAAACTGTAAGTAATCCTCGAAGCACCGAGAACAAGGCAATAGTGAAAATGCAGACTCGTTGATTGAGTCTGTTCATGGGCAGTAAGTAAAAGCAACAGCCACCCCCAGCACGGCTAAGCATATTCAATCTCAATCTAAATGATTGAAATCATGATCCGAAGGACAGAAATAACACACTGGATGAAGTCGGGCGATTTTTACGGCCGCCACACAGCACTTAACACCGCTGTTGTGAAGTAATAAACTGGAAAGTAGATCCTCGAGCACCGAGAACAAGACAAAGTGAAATTGCAGACTCGTTTGATTGAGTCTGTCATGGCAGTAAGGTAAAAGCAAACTGCCCACGCCCCTACACGCTAAGCATATTCAATCTTCAAATCTAATGATTGAATCAATGATCCCGAAGGACCAGAAAATATACAACACTGAATAAGTCGGCGACTTTTTACGGCCGCCACACAGCACTTACACCCGCTGTGTGAAGTAAATAAATCTGAAAGTAGATCCCTCGAGCACGAGAACAAGGGAAATAGTGAAAATTGCAGACTCGGTTTGATTGAGTCTGTTCATGGGCAGTAATGGAAAAAGCAACACTGCCCACGCCCCCTAGCACCGGCTTAAGCAGTATTCAATCTTCAAATCTAAATGAGTTGAAATCAATGATCCCGAAGGACCAGAAAATATAACAACACTGAGATGAAGTCGGGGCGACTTTTTACGGCCGCCACACAGCACTTAACACCCGCTGTTGTGAAGTAAATAAAATCTGGAAAGTAGATCCCTCGGAAGCACCGAGAACAAGGCAAATAGTGAAAATTGCAGACTCGGTTAGATTGACAAATATCAAACAGGGAATGCCACGCACCAAAAACGCAGCCTCCTCAAAACGAACCCATGCAAGTAAAGTGCGGGCACATCTTCAGTTATAAGCTGATTATATTGTTTCAAATAATTTGTCGGGTAATACAAAACTTACCTATCGCTACACAATTATATATTTGAAAGCAATTTAGCACAGAAATGGGGCTAGAAGGCGTGGACAGTAGCATGCATTTCAACTACCGTCCATGAACAGGCTCAATCAAACTGCAATTTTCAATATTGCCGTGTTGAGCGACCTGTGAAGTTTCCACTTTTTCTGTTCTATTTTGTTTAAGACTGTCGAAACCTGCGTGACTTTTGCTGCTATAATTATGTAGCTTACGATTTGCAAATAAAATGTAGAAAGTAGATCCCTCGGAAGCACCAAGAACATGGCAAAGAATGGAAATTGCAGACTCGGTTAGATTGAGTTTGTTCATGATCAGTAATGGAAAATGCAACACTGCCCCTCCCCTAGCTCCGGTTTAAACAGCATTCAATCTTCAAATATAAACGAGTTGAAATCAATGATCTCGAAGGACCAGAAAATAATTTAGTTTTAAAAGAACACTGAGATAAGTCGGGGCGACTTGTCATATAACTTTGCTTATTTTTTCTATTGTGTATGTTAAGAAGTGTATGTTAAGAAGCACTGTTCCATGACGATTGCCATTTAGATAAAATGTATTTGTTTATATTAGGCCTAAAATCGGTATGTGGTAATTTCAAATTAGATTGCGATAATAAAAGGGATTTCTTTGCTGCAATATCAGCATCCGCGTTTCCATGAATACCAACATGACTGGGAATCCAACAAAATATGATACACTTTTTTAAAGATAGGTTCATGAACCCTGAGAAGAATATTTTGAATGAATGGATTTTACATATTTCGGTTATGATTTGACTGTAAAACAGAAAGCGAGTCGGAAAAGATAATAAATTTTTCTTCACTATATTTTGATATAAATTTAGAGCTAAATCAATAGCTTTGGCCTCGGCTGAAAATATTGTTGCATTATTTGGCAAACGTAATTTTGACTGAGCAAGGGAAACACCCGTAAGAGCCCGACGAAACAGGCCAGAAGACGGAAATCATAACAGCTCAGTCCTGGTGGGATTAAAGAACTACTGATCATAGAGTCCTCCACCTGTTACGTCAGACACAATCAAAGGGGAGGCTTAGCGTCCAACTCGCAAAGGGCTGAACACTAAACATGCGGTATGTCTCAAAACAGTTGGGTCATAACCTCTTTTCAAAAAACGTTTGATGACTTTCCTAAATATAATTGAAAAAATGCCATGACCCAAAATCTTACGAAGTTTGTAAACCACATCCCCATAAATAGCAGGTTTTTATATACCTTCTCGCAGAAGTGTCTTTAAATTGTTGTTGTATTTCAAAATCAAATCTGAATTACGAAAGTAAAATTTGGAAAAGTATTTACGAAATTTATAACGGTAGCCCTGTTGAAGACGCTTATTTGTAATATATAAGTTACGTTCATTAAAATCCTCAACATGACTACACGCTCTTGCAAACCGAATTAACTGAAAAATATATATCCCATAAGATGTAGCGTGGGTACATCTCCATCCAAATGCGGGAAATTTACAATACTGAAATTAAAATCATCCCTCTTGTCATAAATTTTGGTATAAATAAAACTGTCGTAAATAAAAATACTGCTAAATCTAGAAATGAAGCAGTATTATACGAGTTGTTAGTTTTATTTAACTGTACCTCCCTGAGATAAATATTTTCCCCTAACTGATAAAAAAAGGATTATCCATATTAAGTATATCATCATCCAGATAGCGTGATGTATGATTAAATGCACTGTCTGCCTGTGTATCTTGAGAAAGGCTCAACATAAAATCTCTTTCATAACAATATAAGAATAAATCTGTGACAAGGGGTGCACAATTTGTTCCCATGGGAAAACCGATTACTGTCTGAAAACTGCATTCCCAAACCCGACGTGAATATTGTTCAATAAAAAGGAAAGGGCTTTATAAACTTCGTCACAGGTCCACATAGTAAAATTCTTTACAATGCAACTAGTTAAAAACGCTTTATTTAAACTGCAAGCGAGAAAATAAAATCTGAAAAGTAGATCCCTCGGAAGCACCGAAAACAAAGCAAACGGTGAAAATTGCAGACTCGGTTTGATTGAGTCTGTTCATGAGCAGTAATGGAAAATGCAACACTGCCCACGTCCCCTAGCACCGGCTTAAGCAGTATTCAATCTTCAAATCTTAATGAGTTGAAATCAATGATCCCGAAGAGTAGCATTTTCCCTGGCAAAAGTCTTTTGAATTAGGGCAGTTAGTTTTTCATTTATTAAGTCATGAGTTACAAAGCGGACATTAAATTGCTAACATACAGACAGACGGACACTCGGGGTATAATAGTATACGTTCTTTCGGCATCCGCAGATGTGTTCATGTTTCTCAGCTTACTCGTTTTGCAAGAGCTTGCTCAAAGATAAGAGGATTTCAATGACATAAATCTTAATATCACCATGAAATTGTTACCACAAGGTTACCGTTTCCATAAGCTACGGAAAGCTTTCAGTAAATTTAACTACAGGTCGCCTAACTTCTAGAAAAATACATTACGAATGTAAAAACACTAAAAAAAAAAAACAAAGACAAGTTTAAACAGGGAATGCCACGTACCAAATTCGCAGCCTCCACAAAACGAAACCCACAGACGTACACCGCCTTGGAACGGTCAGTGGCAAAAACACCACTGGAGAGCTTAAACCGGTTTACTGTGCGCACCCAACCACCATGTTCAAAAGATTTTGTTTGTTTGTTTTGGGTTTAACGCCATTTTTCAACAGTATTTCAGTCATATAACGGCGGGCAGTTAACCTAATCAGTGTTCCTGGATTCTGTACCAGTACAAACCTGTTCTGTGCAAGTAACTGCCAACTTCCCCACATGAATCAGAGGTAGAGGACTAATGATTTCAGACACAATGTTGTTTATCAAATAGTCACAGAGAACATACGCCCCGCCCGAGGATCGAACTCGCGACCCCGCGATCCGTAGACCGACGTTCTACCTACTGAGCTAAGCGGACGGGTACGGGACAGTGAAAATAAATAGTTATCCCCGCCAGGTGAATCTCTTAACACACGTAATGGAAACAAAAGGGTATGGCATGTAAAACTCAAAAATGCTCGTGTGTAAATATATATATTAAAACTTGGACTTACACACTCTGCTTACTCGTGATGTATATAGTTTATACAATTCGGAAAATTAAACATTGTCGTTATTTTAATCAAATGTATGTAAAATGGGTCATGGTAATTTTCCAAATGTATTTGGTAAAATTATAAAACGTTTTATTAAAAGAGGTTACGACCCAACTGTTTTGAGACATACCGCATGTTTAGTGTTCAACCCGTTTACAGTTGGACACTACGCTTCCCTCTTTGATTGTGTCTGACGGAAGAGGGGGAGGACTCTATGATAAGCAGTTTTTAAATCCTACCAGGACTGAACTGTTTTGATATCTGTCTTCTGGCCTGTTTCGTCGGGCCCTTAAGGGTGTTTCTCTTCTTGCTCTGTCTTCTGAAAAGGCATTGAGTACATACGTTTTTGGTTCTAAAGGTTTGCTTTTTATATTTTTATACACGAGCATTTCTGTGTTTTACATGCCATGCCTTTTTATTTCCATTACGTGTGTTAGAGATTCACCTGGAGGGGATTATTTTTATTTACACTGTCCCGTGTCTTTGGAACATGGTTTGGGTAAGAGTGAGGTTGGGTGCGCCCCATAAACCGGTTTAAGCTCCCCAGTGTTGTTTTTGCCACTGACCGTTCCAAGGCGGTGCCCCACTGTGCTCCTTTGTTCGTTTTGTCCTCTTGTGTAGGTTTTGTGTGTGTGCGCGTGTATGTTCCTTTGCTTGTTCGTTTTGTCCTCGTGTGTTGGCTTTGTGTGTGTGCACGTGTGTGTGTGTGTGTGTTTGTGGTGTGCACGTCTGCGTGCTGTAGGTTTCGTTTTGGGGAGGCTGCGATTTTGGTACGTGGCATTCCCTGTTTGATACTTGTCTTTGTTTTTAGAAAATTTATCAATAGAGGATACGATGCGAAAATTTTATTATTATTATATTATTATTCCAGATTCATATAGCGCCCTTTTCATGATAAACACGTTCAAAGGCACTTTACATAAAGCAAACGCAGCCACACAAGGCGCGAAATTCATCCTCTACTAGTTCAGACACAGAGCGATCTGACCAGAGAGACAGAGTGAGATAAAGCCCCCAGAACAGACAGAGAAAATGTTTATTAGATATCGTCATGGAACAGTGCTTCGTTCAATAAACTTCATGATATCAAACCTACTCTAGGGGAATGGCACCAAGGGAACAGATCTGTTCGCAGGGAGGAAGTTGATCTTTCTCGCTGTCGGATAGGTCATACCCGCTTGACTCATTCTTATCTTTTGAATAAAGAAGGTCAACCCAAATGTGTACCATGTCAAACACCAATAACTATTAAACATATTCTAATCGACTGTGTGATCGGCGATATATGACCATTTTGTGTCGATTCGCCGTACAATCCAACTCACTCACTAATCGACTGTGTGGACTTTGCTACACAACGCAGTACATATGACGTTCAATCTTTGAAAGAGTTATTTGAAAACGTTTCAGTCGGAAATATCTTATCGTTTTTAAAGCAGATAGGAATATATAAAAAAATCTAACATTTCATATTTTTGTTTACATCTTGCAATATTATTGTTTGCAGCTGATATTTTAACACATACGTATATACATTTTTACAGAACTGATTTTAGATATGCTTTACATGGATGTTTTTATGTATGTTTTACATTACTCATAGTGTGCTTTACATTTTTACATGGATGTTTTTGGGTATGCTCTACATTTTTACATCGGTGTTTGTGCTTTGCAGTTGGCGTTTGCAATATGACTTCTTCTCGGCGATATATGACCATTTTGTGTCGATTCGCCGTAAAATCTAACTCACTCACTCACAGACGTGTCCGGCTAACTTAGCCTAGCTCTGCGAATAGACAGTCTGGTTCTTTATCGTGCCCGGTGTATAGCATTTCTTCAACAATTCAAGTAATACACAGAATGGAAAGATCCTTGAAGAGTTCCAAGAGCTTAATTAGTTAAATAGGACAAAAGTTATGTGCCCCTGACATACAAAAATCGCTATATTTTACACTGTTCAGTCCTTCAAGTATAAGTTTTCCGAGAAATCTACCCTTAGCTATTATCAATCAGGTGGTCTAGATAACTCTGGACTTAACCTTCCTTTACTTAAATTTGAATGGATATTTCTCAGTAACTTCTGACAAGATAGATTTGAAATTTCATCAGTGTCATCGGTGTACTTAGATGACCAAGTTAATCACATCTGGATTGATTTATGTCAGATTACCTCCCTTTGTTATTAACCGCACAATAGAATTTATATTCCCAGTCCATTTGTTTAATATTTATGACATATCAGATACTTTCATTTACATAAATATCACTCGTGTAAGCAATCTTGTCCTACATAACATGCCATCAGTGGGCATTGCTTATAGTAGTGTTGGTATGAATGAGGTTAGGTGCACCATAAACCGGTTTAAACCCCTAGTGGTGGTTTTGCCACTGACCGTTCCAAGGCGGTGCCCCACTGTGTTCCTGTATTTGTTTGTTTTGTCCCTGTGCGTTTATTTTGTGTGTGTAGTGTGCGAGTTTTGTTCGTGTTGGCCTTTGGGGAGGCTGCGTTTTTAGCTCACATGAGTTTTTGTGATCGCTTGATGTCCGTCGTCTGTCAACATTTAGCTTGTGTATGCAATAGAAGCTGTATTTTTCAACTGAACTTCATGAAATTTCGTCAGAATGATTGCCTTGATAAATTCTAGGCGAATTTGAAATTGGGTCATCTTCGGTCAAAAACTAGGTCACTAGGTTTAATCAAAATAAAAACACTTGTGTATGCTATAAAGGCTGTATTTTCAATTGATCTTCATGAAATTTAGTCAGAATGATTGCCTAGAAGAAATCTAGGTAGAGTACGAGTATGGGTTTCCAAGGCGGTGCCCCACTGTGTTCCTTTGTTTGTTCGTTTTGTCCTTGTGTGTTGACTTTGTGTGCGCGCGTGTGTGTATGCTTATTGTTCGTCTTGTCCTTATGTGTTGGCTTTGAGTGTGTGTGTGTGTGTGTGTGTGTTGTTCGTTTTGTCCTGGTGTGTAAGCTTTGAGTGTGTGTGTGTGTGTGGTGCACGCGTTTGCGTGCTGGGGGGTTCGTTTTGAGGAGGCTGCGCTTTTGGTGCGTGGCATTCCCTGTTTGATATTTCTCTTTGTTTTTACCAGGGGTCAACAACATGGTCACTAGGACAAATAAAAAATCTTAGTGTATGCGATAGAGGCTGTATTTCTAAATTGATCTTCATGGAATTTGGTCAGAACGATTGCCTTAATAAAATCTAAAAAACAAAAGAAAAATATCAAACAGGGAATGCCACGCACCAAAAACGCAGCCTCCCCAAAACGAAACCCCCAGCACGCAGACGCGCGCACCACACACATACACACCCAAAGCCAACACATAAGGACAAAACGAACAACACACACGCGCACAAAGCCAACATATAAGACGAAACGAACAAACAAAGGAACACAGTGGGGCACCGCCTTGGAACGGTCAGTGGCAAAAACACCACTGGGGAGCTTAAACCGGTTTATGGTGCACCTAACCTCACTCTTACCCCCACCATGTTCCAAAGACACGGGACAGTCTAAGCCAAGTTTGAATATTGGTCGTCTGAGGGCGAAAAGTAGGTCACTAGGTCAAATCAAAGAAACACCTTGTGTATCTGATAAAGGCTGTATTTTTAAATAGATTTTCATGAAATTTTGTCGAAATGACTGCCGTGAAGAAATCTAGGTCGAGTTCGAATACAGGTCATCTGCGTTTAAAAACTAGGTAACTACGTCAAATCAAAGAACAAGAGGACCATGATGGTCCTGAATCGCTCACCTGTCCCCACATGACCCAGTTTTAAACCAAGTGTGATGTCGTTTTTGTCTATTATTTGACATTGTGACCTAGTTTTTGAGCTCATGTGACCCAGTGTTGAATCTGATCTAGATATCATCAAGATAAAAATTCTAACCAATTTTCATACAGATCCCATGAAAAATATGGCCTCTAGAGAGGTCACAAGATTTTTTATTATTTGACCTACTGACCTAGTTATTGAAGGCACGTGACCCAGTTTCGAAATTGACCTAGATATCATCAAGGTGAACATTCTGACCAATTTTCATGAAGATCCATTCAAAAGTATGGCCTCTAGAGAGGTCACAAGGTTTTTCTATTTTTAGACCTACTGACCTAGTTTTTGACCGCAGTTGACCCAGTTTCAAACCTGACCTAGATATGATCAAGATAAACATTCAGACCAATTTTCATATAGTTCCCATGAAAAATATGGCCTCTAGAGAGGTCACAAGGCTTTTTGTTATTTGACCTACTGACCTAGTTATTAAAAACACGTGACCAAGTTTCGAACAAGACCTAGATATCATCAAGGTGAACATTCTGACTTACTTTCATGAAGATCCATTGAAAAGTATGGCCTCTAGAGAGGTCACAAGGTTTTTCTATTTTTAGACCTACTGACCTAGTTTTTGACGGCAGTTGAACAAGTTTCGAACTTGACCTAGATATCATCAAGATAAAAATTCTGACCAATTTTCATACAGATCCCATGAAAAATATGGCCTCTAGAGAAGTCACAAGGTTTTTTTGTTATTTGACCTACTGACCTAGTTATTGATGGCATGTGACCCAGTTTCGAACTTGACCTAGGTATTATCAAGGTAAACATTCTGACCAATTTTCATGAAGATCCATTCACAAGTATGGCCTCTAGAGAGGTCACAAGGTTTTTCTATTTTTAGACCTACTGACCTAGTTTTTGACCGCAGTTGACCCAGTTTCAAACTTGACCTAGATATCATCAAGATGAACATTCTGACCAACTTTCAAACAGATCCCATGAAAAATATGGCCTCTAGAGAGGTCACAAGGTTTTTTTATTATTTGACCTACTGACCTTCTTTTTGATCGCAGTTGACCCAGTTTCGAACTTGACCTAGATATCATCAAGATGAACATTCTGACTAGCTTTCATACAGATCCCATGAAAAATATGGCCTCTAGAGAGGTCACAAGGTTTTTTTATTTATTTGACCTACTGACCTAGTTTTTGATGGCACGTGACCCAGTTTCGAACTTGACTTAGATATCATCAAGATGAACATTCTGAATAACTTTCATGAAGATCCCGTGAAAAATATGGCCTCTAGAGAGGTCACAAGGTTTTTTTTATTATTTGACCTACTGACCTACTTTTTGACCGCAGTTGACCCAGTTTCGAACTTGACCTAGATATCATCAAGATAAACATTCTGACTAACTTTAATACAGATCCAATGAAAAATATGGCCTCTAGAGAGGTCACAAGGTTTTTTTATTATTTGACCTACTGACCTAGTTTTTGATGGCACGTGACCCAGTTTCGAACTTGACCTAGATATCATCAAGATGAACATTCTGAATAACTTTCATGAAGATCCCGTGAAAAATATGCCTCTAGAGTGGTCACAAGGTTATTTTTATTATTTGACCTACTTTGACGCGCAGTTGACCCAGTTTCGAACTGACTAGTATCATCAAGATGAACATTCTGACAACTTTCATTAGTCCCATGAAAATATGGCTCTAGAGAGGTCACAAGGTTTTTTTTATTATTTGACCTACTGACCTAGTTTTTGATCGCAGTTGACCCAGTTTCGAACTTGACCTAGATATCATCAAGATAAACATTCTGACCAACATTCATAAAGATCCCGTGAAAAATGTGACCTCTAGAGTGGTCACAAGCAAAAGTTTACGCACGGACGGACGACGGACGCT
The DNA here is from genome assembly GCF_021730395.1 of Mercenaria mercenaria. Lineage (NCBI taxonomy): Eukaryota > Metazoa > Mollusca > Bivalvia > Venerida > Veneridae > Mercenaria > Mercenaria mercenaria. The sequence goes on from NC_069373.1 coordinate 67,802,403, forward strand.
GCGTGATCACAAAAGCTCACATTGTCACTTTGTGACATGTGAGCTAAAAACCGATATCTTCTGCACATGTAACAAGTAAATCTTAAATTTATCGTAAGAATCAAGTGCAATGAATAAGACACACAACATCTAATGTCGAATTATAAAACAGAACATTCACCTCACTTTGGGATCAATTTCACAAAATCTTGATCTATTTGGCAGCAAAAAGGGTGGGCTAATATAGAAGACCTCAAGCTAGGTCTTAATTTTTTTTTTTTTTTTGAGAAGTCACTACTCCCTCCAGCCAATTTAAGGAGAAATGGAGAGACCATGGGGAGAAGTAGGTGACGTATAGAAAAGTTTAAGAAAAGTATAAAACAAAGTTACAGCACCTGCCTACAAACAAGTTTGTGAGACGTGATTGTAGTTTCCTTGTTTCTGAATAAAAACCATTGAACAACCACTGGTTTTTCTTAGTTACAGTATTTCTCAGATAAGGATTATGGTTCTGATCCAAAATCATGAAAAAAATTGTTTTCAAAAATTCCAACTAAGCTTTGCTAAGCATACGTTATCAAGCTCAACCTATCACACTGACTTATACAAAATCTATACTGGTTGGCGAGATAGTGTTGCCGCATGGATAACTTCGGCGTCTCAAAATAAAATCGATTAAACTCTTCAATCCTTAAAATCAAGTTCACCATCGGTCAGAAACATTCAAAATCTACAATTACTGAACGTCTTGTGAAAATCGGCAAATATTTTATGTATTTACAATTACTTGGAAGTTTTGTTTATAAAAATCGCTGTCAAAATAGCTGGGGATTCCGCTTCTGATGCGCATGCGCAAACTGCAGTTTGTTTCGATGTGCAGATTATAACACATTACAGACGAGTAAAATATCGCCAAAAACTGCGATTTTGTGCCGAGGTTATCTCGCCAACCTGTACTTTATGAATAATTACATTGCATTAATTTTCAAATCCAACCATTCAAATCAATTGATACAAAATCTACATACTTGTATTGCTTGTGGAATCATCTGTGCTATTTTGTTCACCACAGACGTCAGTTTGTGTGCTCGATCTGATGGACTGATGGATCTGATGGTTCAGGTCTGTATGCACTCGAAAGTCTGAACCTGACTGCTAGATACATCGTGTATGTTGGAGAAAGTTTAAACTGTGTCGCCGATGCATTTGTGTCTAAGATAACAGTGCTAAGGAAATCATTCTCCTCTGAAATTACAAATTAAAAACCTTAAAGCAGCAGTTTGAACTAATAAAACTATGAATAATATTAACCATAAACCGCAAGCATTTCAACAAGGCATAAAGCCTATTTCTGCTTACATTACTGCTAAATTACTCCTAGAAACTATAACTGTAAGCATAATAATAAGTTTATACTGGGACATTTATATTTCAAACCAATCAAACCCGTTGCTGTCACCATTCTGTCTGTAATTTAGAATAAGACTCTTAAATCTCTAACATTTTACAGTGGCTTTGTTTTCTTTTGTAAATTTGTACATTATTTTAAATAAAACAATGGAGCTACCTACAAAATCGCACTACAGTTAAATGTATACATACTATCATCTCTAAACTCTAGACTAGCTGGTAATGCATCTTCAAACTTGGTACCATCCGGCCGGCTATCACGTGGTGAACTGAAAATACACAGAGTAAGTTCAGAGACAGACAGTTCAAATTACACTAAATTGATTTAAATGAAATCAAACACTAATGTTAATTATTCACTTGTTTCCATGGTAAACGTGCTAAATTCATCCAATACTATACTGCTGCATATACGGCTGCTTACTGTATTGTCTTTATAAAACGCAACTGCTTCTGGTTCATGCTTTTCCACTGGGTTGAATACCCTATGTGAAAACCCAGTCCATCTGGCCTGATGAAGGTAAGTGTTTCCATACAGGAACCTTTACAAAGCTGTTCCTGTAGTACTTAATATACTAACCCTCTGGGTACATCATCATGAATGCTGCCCTGCATACTGCTGCCCTGAAGACTACTGTGAGCACTTTGCCTACTCTCCTGCCTCTGTGGGTGATTAGGCCGGGAACCATCTGTCATTGTCTCTACCCTACCATCCATGTCGAAATTGGTCTCCTGAGGCCGGTTTGGGAATGGAGGAGCTGTGGCTTGTTTTTGTGCTAATTCCTGAGGCATTTGACCCTTCCTCTGTTTCTGCAAAAGTAAATTACCATGTCAACCCAACAGTAAGTGAATTCTGAAAGTTTCCTTCTTAACATCAAGCATGGACAAACAAAAAATTTAAGATGTGGATATAGATCCACAAGTAACTGAAACTTCCACAAGAGATACTGAGAGAAGACTCTTGATAATTAGTCCTCAGTCAAATCAGTAATTTTTTAAATCACCCCTGATTACCTGATTGACTTAGAAATTATCTATTGCTGATTGCCCAGTAATGTTATTACAACATAAGTCATAACTGTTTCGAAACCAGAGAAAAAGAGAAACATATCTACCCCTTCCCAAGAAGGATCAAAGAATCTGAATGCGTTCTGTTTTCCAAACTTTACGGTCATTCCATGCTGAAGTAGTGTTGTTTCATGAACTCTCTGGTTATTGACATACGTCTCGGACTCCCTGCTGGTTGGTGTTACTGTGACTATACCACTTGTGTGAGCTATTACACAATGACGAAGCTGGATGTTTGGTCCAAATAACTGAAAGAATTAGATAACCTCTGGTTAGAAGTTTCTGCGTACACATCGGAGTAACCTACTTTAATATTCAATTGATTGAACTCTTATTTATAATAGTTCCTAACTCTCTTGATTAACTCTACGCAACTGCTTCTGACAAGAAGCAAATCTGCAAGACAGCTGAATACAAAAGTAGGGTCCTTTTCACTAAGTTTATAGCTTTTCAAACCCAAAACCGTGATTCTGGCCAAAATTTCAAGATTCAATATTCTGTTCTAAAACAACTCTAAGCAAAGTGGTGAAACATATTTTACCATGAATTAAAAACAAGAGCACCGCCTTGCGGGTGCTGACGCTCATCTGATTTTTTGTGTGTAATAGAAATATTGTCCTACCCATGATTTTCTAAGTCTAAAAAGGGCCATCATTCTTGCAAAAAGCATAATAGAGTTATGTTTCTTGATGTACAGTGTCCACTTATGATGGTGAAAAACTGTTGCAAGTTTTAAAGCAATAGCTTTGATAGTTTATGAGAAAAGTTGACTTAAACATAATACTCAACCAAGAAAATGATTTTCTAAGTCCAAAAGGGGCAATAATTATTGCAAAAAGCAAGATGGAGTTATGTTGCTTGCTGTACAGGGTCAGCTTATGATGGTGAACAAGTGTTGCAAGTTTCAAAGCAATAGCTTAGATAGTTTAAGAGAAAGTTGACCTAAACATAAAACTTAACCAAGAAATCTGATATTTTCTAAGTCCAAAAGGGCCATAAATCTTGCAAAAAGCAGGATGGAGTTATGTTTCTTGCTGTACAGGGTCAACTTATGATGGTGAACAAGTGTTGCAAGTTTTAAAGCAATAGCTTTGATAGTTTAGGATAAAAGCTAACCTAAACATAAAACTTAACCAAGAAAACTGATTTTCTAAGTCCAAAAGGGGCAATAAATCTTGCAAAAAGCAAGAAGGAGTTATGTTTCTTTATGAACAGGGTCTGCTTATGACGGTGAACAAGTATTCCAAGTTTCAAAGCAATAGCTTTGATAGTTTAGGAGAAAAGTTGACTTAAACATAAAACTTAACCAAGAAATCTGATATTTTCTAAGTCCAAAAGGGGCCATAAATCTTGCAAAAAGCAAGATGGAGTTATGTTTCTTGCTATACAGGGTCAGCTTATGATGGTGAACAAGTATTCCAACTTTCAAAGCAATAGCTTTGATAGTTTAGGAGAAAAGCTGACCTAAACATAAAACTTAACCAGGCAACGCCGACGCCGACAACCGCTCAAGTGATGACAATAACTCATCATTTTTTTTCAACAAGAGGACCATGATGGTCCTGAATCGCTCACCTCTTTCCACATGACCCAGTTTTGAGTATGATGTCGTTTTTTCTATTATTTGACATAGTGACCTAGTTTTTGAGCTCTTGTGACCCAGTTTTTAACTTGACCTAGATATTATCAAGATAAAAATTCTGACCAATTTTCATGAAGATCCATTGAAAAATATGGTCTCTAGAGATGTCAAAAGATTTTAATAATTTTAGGCCTACTGACCCAGTTGACCCAGTTTCAAATTTGACCTAGATATCATTAAGATGAACATTCAGACCAACTTTCATACAGATCCCATGTAAAGTATGGCCTCTAGAGAGGTCAAAAGGTTTTTTTATTATTTGACCTACTTTTTTACGGCACGTGACCGAGTTTCAAACTTGACCTAGATATCATCAAGGTGAACATTCTGACCAATTTTTATGGCGATCCATTCACAAGTATGGTCTCTAGAGAGGTCAAAAGGTTTTTCTATTTTTAGAACTAATGACCTAGTTTTTGACCGCACATGACCCTGTTTAGAACTTGTCCTAGATATCATCAAGATGAACATTCAGACCAATTTTCATACAGATCCCATGAAAAATATGGCCTTTAGAGAGGTCACAAGGTTTTTCTATTATTTGACCTACTGACCTAGTTTTTGATGGCACGTGACCAACTTTCAAATTTGACCTAGATATCATCAAGATGAACATTCAGACTAATTTTCATACAGATCCCGTGAAAAATATGGCCTCTAGAGAGGTCACAAGGTTTTGCTATTATCTGACCTACTGACCTAGTTTTTGACCGCACGTGACCCACTTTCAAACTTGACCTAGATATCATCAAGGTGAACATTCTGACCGATTTTCATGAAGATCTCATGAAATATATGACCTCTAGAGAGGTCACAAGGTTTTTCTATTTTTAGACCTACTGACCTAGTTTTCGACCGCACATGACCCAGTTTCGAACTTGACCTAGATATCATCAAGATGAACATTCAGACCAACTTTTATACAGATCCCATGAAAAAAGTGGCCTTTAGAGAGGTCACAAGGTTTTTCTATTATTTAACCTACTGACCTAGTTTTTGATGGCACGTGACCCAGTTTCGAACTTGACCTAGATATTATCAAGGTGAACATTCTGACCAATTTTCATGAAGATCTTGTGAAATATATGGCCTCTAGAGAGGTCACAAGGTTTTTCAATTTTTAGAACTACTGACCTAGTTTTTGAAGGCACGTGACCCAGTTTCGAACTTGACCTAGATATCATCAATATAAACATTCAGACCAACTTTCATAAAGATCCCATGAAAAATATGGCCTTTAGAGAGGTCACAAGGTTTTCTATTATTTGACCTACTGACCTAGTTTTTGACGGCACGTGACCCAGTTTCAAACTTGACCTAGATATTATCAGGGTGAACATTCTGACCAATTTTCATGAAGATCTTTTGAAATATATGGCCTCTAGAGAGGTCACAAGGTTTTTCTATTTTTAGAACTGCTGACCTAATTTTTGAAGGCACGTGACCCAGTTTCGAACTTGACCTAGATATCATCAAGGTAAACATTCTGACCAAGTTTCATGAAGATCTTGTGAAATATATGGCCTCTAGAGAGGTCACAAGGTTTTTCTATTTTTAGACCTACTGACCTAGTTTTTGAGGGCACGTTACCCAGTTTCGAACTTGACCTAGATATCATCAAGATGAACATTCTGACCAACTTTCATCAAGATCCCATGAAAAATGTGACCTCTAGAGTGGTCACAAGCAAAAGTTTACGGACGGAAGCACGGACGGACGACGGACACCGCGCGATCACAAAAGCTCACCTTGTCACTTTGTGACAGGTGAGCTAAAAACATTGTGTATGCAATAGAAGCTGTACTTTTCAATTGATCTTCATAAGATTCGGTCAGAATGATTGCCTTGATGAAATCTAGGCCGAGTTTGAATATGGGTCAGCAGGGGCCAAAAAGTAGGTCACTAGGTCAAATGAAAGAAAAACATTGTGTATGCAATAGAAGCTGTATTTTTCAATTGATCTTTATGAAATTTGGTCAGTCTAATTGCCTTGATAAAATCTAAGCTCAGTTTGAATATCGGTTATCTGGGGACAAGAAGTAGGTCACTACGTCAAGACATCTTGTGTATGTGATAGAAGCTGTATTTTCCAATTGATCTTCATAAAATTTGGTCATAATGATTACCATTATGACATCTAGGTCGAGTTCTAATATGGGTCATCTGGGTTTTAAAAGTAGGTCACTAGGACAAATCAATGAAAAACCTTTTGAATGTAATAGTGGCTGTATTTTGCAATTGATCTTCATGAAATTTGGTCAGAATGATTGCCTAAATGAAATATATGCCATGTTTGAATATGGGTCATCTTTGGTCAAAAACTAGGTCACTAGGTCATCTCAAAGAAAATGTTTGTTTAAACTCAAGAGACCACATTTAAGGTCCAATAATTGTGAAAATTGGCCAGAATATGTTTCCATGAAATAACTAGGTCAAACATGCTTACTGTTATGTGTTTCTCAGACGAGCGACCTTGGGCCATCTTCGCCATCTTGTTGGAACGTGGCTTTCTCTGTTGGATATTTTTTCTTCTTTTTATGCTCACAATTGTGTTGTTTGTGCCGTGTGTCGGCCGTAAAGTCTCCCCGTACATTCAATCAATATTGATATATTTTCATCCTTCAGGGATTGTTGTGCATTCTAAACTCTCGGCCTCTGTCAAAGATGAGTTGTCTATACCTTGTAGAAGGTTCTGTGTTCACTGGCATTCGTGGCAATTTTAGTTATCCCGTCCCACGGTACCTTTAAAAACCGCCAGCGCTTTTTTACCGTTTGTGTTTAATTTTCGCTTAACATTTTCACTTAATTTTGAACTTTTGGCTTTCTCTATCCGAATGCCACTTTTCACAGAATGGTATACATCATATTATTATAAAAGTACATACAATAGGGTTCCGAAATTAACTCTTTCACCTCTTCGGTTACACTGCATCTTCTATACATCTGCCTAATGACTTAATACTTTTAAGCCTAGCGGTAGAGCTTCCGCTTCGAGTGCGGGAGGTCGTGGGTTCAATCCCCGGCCGCGTCATACCAAAGACGTACAAATGGTTCTAGTAGCTTCCTCGCTTGGCGCTCAGCATTAAGAGGATAGTGCTAGGACTGGTCAGTCCGGTGTCAGTATAATGTGACTGGGTGGGGTACCATGTCACGTGTCTACAGCGTGATATTCCAGTGAGGCAGCGCTATAAAGTTGGGCATTGTGCTCACTCACACACTGTTTTAAGACATGCACCTTTTATTAGCCTTTTTCCATTGAAGCTTCCTTCTGCGGAGTCATTTTGTATTACTCGTACTTATTCAAATTCTACAGCTATCTTTCGTGATAATCTGCCACTCACCTTTAAAGAAATATCAAATTAAACATAAATTTTCCACAGAGATGTAGAGGGTACCGTTCTTTGAACAAGTGCAATTACAAGGCGATTGTTGCAATCATTTATCGCATAGGTCTACTAAAAAACAAAGACTAATATCAAACAGGGAATGCCACGTACCAAAAACGCAGCCTCCCCAAAAAGAAACCCACAGCACGCAGACGTGCACACCACAATCACACACATACACGCGCACACACACAAGGCCAACACAAGAAGACAAAACGAACAAACAAAGGAACACAGTGGGGCACCGCCTTGGAACGGTCAGTGGCAAAAACAACACTGGGGAGCTTAAACCGGTTTATGGTGCGCACCCAACCTCACTCTTACCCCCACCATGTTCCAAATACACGGGACAGTGTAAATAAAAGTAACCCACTCCAGGTGAATCTCTAACACACGTAATAGAAACAAAAAGGCATGGCATGTAAAACACGAAAGTGCTCGTGTATAAATATATAACAAGAGGACCATGATGGTCCTGAATCGCTCACCTATCCCCACATGACCCAGTGTTGAACTGAGTATGACGTCGTTATTTCTATTATTTGACATAGTGACCTAGTTTTTTGAGGATATGTGACCTAGATATCATCAAGATAAAAAATTCTGACCAATTTTCATGAAGATCCATTGAAAAATGTGACCTCTCTAGAGTTTCTAAGGTTTTTCTATTATTTGACCTAATGACCTAGTTTTTGAAGGCACGTGACCCACTTTTGAATTTGACCTAGATATCATCAAGGTGAACATTCTCACCAATTTTCGTGAAGATCTCATGAAAAATATGGCCTCTAGAGAGGTCACAAGGTCTTTCTATTTTTCGACCTACTGACCTAGTTTTTGACCGCACATGACCCAGTTATGAACTTGACCTAGATATATCATCAAGCTGAACACTCTCACCAATTTTCATGAAGATCCATTGAGAAATATGGCCTCTAGAGACGTCACAAGGCTTTTCTATTTTTAGACCTACTGACCTAGTTTTTGACCCCAAGTGACCCATTTTCGAACTTGACCTAGATATCATCAAGATGAACACTCTGACCAATTTTCATGAAGATCCATTGAGAAATATGGCCTCTAGAGAGGTCACAAGGTTCTTTTTATTTTTAGACCTACTGACCTAGTTTTTGATCCCACGTAAACCAGTTTTGAACTTGACCTAGATATCATCAAGGTAAACATTCTGACCAATTTTCATGAAGATCTCATGAAAAATATGGCCTCTAGAGAGGTCACAAGGCTTTTCTATTTTTAGACCTACTGACCTAGTTTTTGACCGCACGTGACTCAGTTTCAAAATTGACCTAGATATCATCAAGCTGAACACTCTCACCAATTTTCATGAAGATCCATTGAGAAATATGGCCTCTAGAGAGGTCACAAGGTTTTTCTATTTTTAGATCTACTGACCTAGTTTTTGACCACACGTGACCCATTTTCGAACATGACTTAGATATCATCAAGGTAAACATTCTGATCAATTTTCATGACGATCTCTTGAAAAATATGGCCTCTAGAGAGGTCACAAGGTTTTTCTATTTTTAAACCTACTGACCTAGTTATTGACCGCATGTGACCCAGTTTCAAACTTGACCTACATATCATCAAGGTGAACATTCTGACTAATTTTCATAAAGATCCCATGAAAAATATGGCCTCTAGAGAGGTCACAGTTTTTCTATTTTCAGACCTACTGACCTAGTTTTTGACCGCACATGACCCAGTTTCGAACATGACCTAGATATCATCGAGATGAACATTCTGACTAATTTTCATGAAGATCCATTGAGAAAAACGGCCTCTAGAGAGGTCACAAGGTTTTTCTATTTTTAGACCTACTGACCTAGTTTTTGACCGCACGTGACCCAGTTTCGAACTTGACCTGGATATCATCAAGTTGAACATTCTGACCAATTTTCATGAAGATCCATTGAGAAATATGGCCTCACGAGAGGTCACAAGGTTTTTCTATTTTTAGACCTACTGACCTAGTTTTTGACCGCACGTGACCCAGTTTCGAACTTGACCTTGATATCATCAAGTTGAACATTCTGACCAATCTTCATGAAGATCTCATGAAAAATACGGCCTCAAGAGAGGTCACAAGGTTTTTCTATTTTTAGACCTACTGACCTAGTTTTTGACCGCACGTGACCCAGTTTCAAACTTGACCTAGATATCATCAAGATGAACATTCAGACCAACTTTCATAAAGATCCCAAGAAAAATGTGACCTCTAGAGTGGTCACAAGCAAAAGTTTACGCACGCACGGACTGACGGACGGACGGACGCCACGCGATCACAAAAGCTCACCTTTTCACTTTGTGACAGGTGAGCTAAAAAGCAAACCTTTAGAACCAAAAACGTATGTACTCGATGCCTTTTCAGAAAACAGAGCAAGAACAGAAACACCCTTTAGGGCCCGACGAAACAGGCCAGAAGACAGATATCAAAACAGTTCAGTCCTGGTGGGATTTAAAAACTGTATATCATAGAGTTCTCCACCTCTTCCGTCAGACATAATCAAAGAGGGAAGCGTAGTTGAACACTAAACATGCGGTTTATCTCAAAACAGTAAATAAAACGTTTTATAATTTACCAAATACATTTGGTTTGTAAACCACATCCCCATAAAAAACGGGTTAAGAAATACCTTCTCGCAGAAGTGTCTTTAAATTACTATTGAACTTTAAAATTAAATCAGAATTACAATAATAAAATTTAGCAAAATATTTACGCAATTTGTAATAACGGTAGCCTTGCTGAAGAAGTTTACTTGTAATATATTGACTACGTTCATTGAAATGCTTGACATGACTACACGCTCTGGCAAACCGAATTAAATGAGAAAAATATACCCCATAAGATGTAGCCTGAGGTATATCCTCATCTAAAAGGGGAAAATTTACAATACTAAAATTAAAATCACCCCTCTTGTCATAAATTTTGGTATGTATAATACTGTCATAAATAGAGAGATGTGAGTGTAAAAATGATCAGTATCCGAATTGTTAGTTTTAATTAACTGAAGCTCCCTAGGGTAAATAGTACCCACCAATTGACCAAAAAACGGATTAAACCATAAACCGGTTTAAACTCCCCAGTGGTGGTTTTGCCACTGACCGTTCCAAGGCGGTGCCCCCACTGTGTTCCTGTATTTGTTTGTTTTGTCCTTTTGTGTTCATTTTTGTGTGTGGTGTGCGAGAGTTGTTCGTGTGTGTCTTTGGTTAGGATGCGTTTTTTTGAACGTGGCTTTCCCTGTTGGATATTCTTCCTTGTTTGTTATCCATATTAAGAATATCATCCAGATAGCGTGATGTATTATTAAATGCAGTTATAATATCTGCCTGCGTATCTGGAGAAAGACTCAACATAAATTCTCTTTCATAACAATATAAAAACAAATCTGCGACAAGGGGTGCGGAATTTCTTCCCATGAGAACACTTTAACACTTCAAATGTTAATGGAAGAAATCATTTATCGCACAGGTCTACTAACACTTCAAATGTTAATGGAAGAACTTTTGATGTAAAACTGAATTCTGACATTGATTGAAATACTTCCCATATCATGATATGTACTGACGTGAAACGTACCAAATTGTTCAGTATGTTGACCATACTGGGCGATCTTTGAAAATTCGCTTCCGTGAACATTCATACAAAATACGTAGTCGGAACAAGTTTACTACCTTTTTATACCAACACTTTCGTAAGCCAGTAAAACAACTCGTATATGATTTAAATACCACCTCTAGGCCTAAAATTCAAGCCAGGCATTTAGCAGCATTCAAATAGATCAAAAATTTATTGTCACCGTTTCCGTTGGGCTTAAATGATGATATGTATCAGGAAACATATCTCTAAAAACCCTGATTATGACATCTTTTCTAATCTTAACATTAGTAAACTTGAGGAGGCTGCGCTTTTGGTGCGTAGCATTCCCTGTTTCATATATTTCTTTGTTTTTAAATCTAGATCGCATGGAAAAAAACTCGATGTCAGTATTAAGCGTGAATATAAGGTCAGTATATATGTACCAGATTCCTTAAATTGTACTGAAAGTAAATAGTTCTATATTTTTCCACGCATTGAAAAACACCGTATATATTATATATTTTAGCTCACCTGAGCACAAAGTGCTCCAGGTGAGCTTTTGTAATCACCCTGTGTCCGTCGTCGGCGTCGTCGTCGTCGTCAACAATTTGACTGTTAACACTCTATAGGTCACAATTTTGGCCCAATTTTAATGAAACTTAGTCAGAATGGTACCCTCAATAAAATCTTGGACGTGTTTGATATTGGGTCATCTGGGGTCAAAAACTAGGTCACCAGGTCAAATCAAAGGAAAAGCTTATTAACACTCTAGAGGTCACAATTTTGGCCCAATCTTAATGAAACTTGGTCAGAATGTTACCCTCAATAAAATCTTGAATGAGTTTGATATTGGGTCATCTGGCTTCTATAACTAGGTCACCAGATCAAATCAAAGGAAAGGCTTGTTAACACTCTAGAGGTCACAATTTGGGCTCATTTAGATTTGAAGATAGAATACTGCTTAAGCCGGTGCTAGGGGGCGTGGGCAGTGTTGCATTTTCCATTACTGCTCATGAACAGACTCAATCAAACCGAGTCTGCAATTTTCACTGTTTGCCTTGTTTTCGGTGCTTCCGAGGGATCTACTTTCCAGATTTTAATCAATCCGAATAAAATTTGGTCAGAATGTTACCCTTAATAAAGTCTTGGACGAGTTTGATACTGGGTCATCCGGGGTCAAAAACTAGGTCACCAGGTCAAATCAAAGGAAAAACTTGTTAACATTTATGACTGTATCTAAATGATACTTGGTCAGAACGTTAAGCTTGATTATCTATAGGTCAAGTTCAAATCTGGGTCAGGTTGGGTCAAAAACTAGGTCACTAGGTCAATTCAAAGGAAAAGCTTGTTAACACTCTAGATGCCACATTTATGACTGTATCTTTATGAATCTTAGTCAGAATGTTAATCTTGGTGATATTTAGGTCAAGTTCAAATCTGGGTCATGTGGGGTCAAAAATTAGGTCACCGAGTCAAATCAAAGGAATAGCTATTTAACACTTTAGAGGCCACATTTATGACCATATCTTAATGAAACTTGGTCAGAATGTTAATCTTGATGACTTTTAGGTCATAGTCAGGTGAGCGATACAGGCCTTCATGCCCCTTGTTTTAATAGGTCTAAATAGAATAAGTGGAACCTCCACAGGTCGTCAACACAACAAACAATGAAAAGTTGCAGGCTCGGTTCATGGACGGTAGTAAAATGCATGCTACCGTCCACGCCTCTAGCCCGGGTTGAGCAGAAACTCAACATTTCACATGCTAAAAGTACAAAAACATGCTTTAACGGACATCCGCAGTGTGTTCTAGCAGGTAACTCAACATTTAACATCTAAAAGTACAAAAAACAATTTTAGAGACATCCGCAGATGTGTTCATACGGCGGTGAACATGGAACCTTCAAGCTACACTTGCGTGTAATTCCATGAAAAGCGGCGTATGGTCCCCAGTTAAAATAATGGGTTTGCCCTAACGAGAAAACAATGAGCAGAACTAAACAAACTGGAATTTAGAAAGGGGATCTGAGGTTATGGAACCAGCATATCCCAGGAACTGCCAAAAGGTAAAATTAAAAAGCAGGCACCATATCCAAGGGGTGATTAAACAATACCCAAAGCTATGAAAGTGGGAGTATTGGAACCACCTAGGCCGAAATGTTCATGCTGAGAAACTAAACAGTACCAGTAACACGACATAAAAGTCGTGCTGAACGATCTGAGAAGATCGAAATATAATAGCCCTGACTGAATGTACGAGGAGACTTTTTACGGCCGCCACACAGTACAAACAACGCCGTGAACCTTGGTGACTACCACAGGTATCAGAGGCAAACAGAATGGCAGTAATGTATTATGATACAGCATATATACATGTATACTGTCACGCACACTCGAGGAAAACAAAGGAGTACAGTGGGCCACCGCATTTAAACGGTCAGTGGCAAACCACAACTGGAGAGCGTAGACCGGTTTAAGGTGTCCCTGACCTCACTCTTACCCCCACCATGTTTAATCAGCTCAGTAAGTAGAGCGTCGGTCTACGGATCGCGAGTTCGATCCCCGGGCGGGGCATATGTTCTCCGTAACGATTTGATAAACGACAGTGTCTGAAATCATTCGTCCTCTTGGTTTTACGCCGTTTTTCAACCGTATTTCAGTCATGTAACGGCGGGCAGTTGACCTAACCAGTATTCCTGGATTCTGTACCAGTACAAACCTGTTCTCCGCAAGTAACTGTCAACTTCCCCACATGAATCAGAGGCGGAGGACGAATGATTTCAGGCACTGTCTTTTATCAAATCATACGGAGAACATATGCCCCGCCCGGAACTCATACCCCCATGATTCCTAGACCAACGCTCCCCCTACTGAACTTGGCGGGCGGGCCAATCATGATCCAGTCATAGGACATTGTTAATGAAAATTATTCCCGCCAGGTGAAAATAAATCATGGAAGAATATCAAATAGGGAATGCCACGTTCCAAAAACGCTAGTCTCCCCAAAGGCCCACACATACACAAAATAAACAAAAGGACAAAACAATCAAATACAGGACACAGTGGGGCACCGCCTTGGAACGGTCAGTGGCAAACCCACCACTGGGAGCAGTTTAAACGTTGTTGTCCCTAAACGCGCCCACACATTTCCAAAGTCACAAAGGCACATCTAAATAAGGAACAGTGCCCCCGCCTTAACGGCGGGCAACCAACTGGGAGTTTAAACCGGTTTATGGTGCACCTAACCTTACTCTTACCCCACCATGTTCCAAAGTCACAAGAAGTGTAAATAAAAGTTATCCCCGCCAGGTGAAACCCGAACATAAGTAAAAGCAACAGAAGGCAAGTAAAAGCAACAGAAGGCATGTAATGTTAAACACAAAAGTGCTTTTATATATGCAATCCTTAAGAACCTACTGCGGATTCATAGAAAGTTACAGTAACTTTGATATAAAGGAGTTTGTGACACTTTTTCTTTCGTTGTATTTGCTCTATTTTGATTAATATACTTGATTTTTAAAATGTCAAATGAAAATCACATGATCTTCAATGAATACACGATAAATATATCTGTCCCTTACAAAAATGTGTATACATCTGTCATAATGTTAAGAATAATTAGCAATTTTTTTTCAAGAAATGAAACTAATCTTCAAATCGAGGTTATTCCACTTACCAGACGGCCCAATGATGAAGATTTGACAGATTCAACTCGGCGTAAAAATATTTAGATTATATTCCCCTGGCCGCAATAAGTTTACGGATAGATTAGGCATTTACTGTCTTGGCAGAGAATCGCCTATCTTTTTAAATGTAAGTAGTAGCAACACAATGGGGCCTCCGGGCCAAGTGGTTAAGGTCACTGACTTCAATTATTGTTGAAAAAGACGTTAAACCCGAACACACACACACACACACACACATTCTCCTCATCCTATGGAATCTCCGAGGTCTTACACTTGTGGGCACTTGTAACTGTATAGTTACACATACATACAGTTTCACAAATACCTCTGTCTTAATATATTTTGTGTAGAAGTTGAAATTTGCAATAAATGTAGTTTAGGAGCGAGTGATAATATTTTGTTTTATTATATTCCTATATAAATTCTGTAAAAAGTCGGCTTGTATTTCACAATTAAATATGAACAGACAGTCAAAAATTCCGTATTGTACCTTTTAAATTCCGTATTGTACCTTCCGTATTGTATGCTGCCGGACTATTTTCATAAATATTCATGACCCGACACATTTCTATAAATAGCGCACATAAAAACTTCACGAAGTTCCATTTAATATCGATAAACATTGAAGATTTTGTTCAAGAACAAAACAAGAATCAAAATGGTAAACGTATATAATAAAACGGTCATTATAACAGTAGCTAGATCTGGGACTTTGTATTCGGCTCGAGTGGATTTTGCAAGGTCCGATCACACTCGGCGCTTGCGCGCCTCGTGAGATCCGATCTGGCAAAATCCACTCGAGCCGAATACTGCATCCAGAGCTCCAGATAAGCTTTTGGTGCAATTGGGTATTTACCCATCACTTTTTGTCTGAATTGGGTATTGGAAATTTGAATTGGGTAAAAATAATATCATTACCCAGCCTTTTCAGAAGTAATGGGGTATTTGCTAAAACCAATTGGGTATTTTACCAATCTCGCACTAACAATTGAGTATTTTTTGCTACAGTATACATGGTATATATCATATAAACAGGACTAAGTATTAATGCGCCCTCAATGTTTAATACAAAAATGTATTTAAAATTGTAATGAATGTTTCATACTGTTGTTTTCTTTTTCACTTTTAATGCAGTCTGAGATCAGTTCATCCACAATATCCCGAACGATGTGGTCACCGCAATATGCATTCTCCCAAAAGATGTCATCCAGTATTGGTGACACTACATCGTCACAAACAGATAACTGTCATTGTTGAACAGCAAAATATCCCACTAATTTGTTTGTTTGTGCTGCAACAATGTTTTTTCCTGCAACCTCTTTACATTTTATCGGCGTAAAATTGTTTACAAAGCGTCCAAATAACACCGATCAGCCGACTGAATGGTCCTGTTTTTTTTCCGATAATTGCAACCTGTTCTGCAGTAACGTATAACCATCAGTCAAATCTAGCGTTAAAGTCTCGTACCCGTTCTAGTTATAAGGAAAATGCGATACGCAAGCTATTTTTTACGAACTGGGTATTAGGAATTTTAATTGCGTTTCAGTACGCACACTGTATGAATTCAATTGGGTTATCTGCAATTTTAATTGCGTAAATACGCAAATACGCAGCTTATCTGGAGCTCTGCTGCATCCCTGATCAATCTACTGTTATAATAACCCTATTACATTTCACTGCATAAAAATCAAAATTTAGAAAACAAAAGTACTTAATTCAGCGTTGCGTTAAGTGCAAATGTGCTCCTATTGAATACTTACAACTGAATAATGTGTAGGCCCTCCAAGGGCCGCTAGGCAACGTCGCCTCATTAACGTTACGTAACGATGTTTGTTATCTGTTCGAAGAAGGAGGGGATATTGTTTTGCAGATGTCGGTCGGTCTATAGACCTATCCGTTTCCGGATGATATTTCAAGAACGCTTGGACCTAGGATCATGAAAGTTGACATGAAGGTTGGTCATCACCAGCAGATGACCTCTATTGAATTTTGAGATCTGTATGTCAAAGGAAAAGGTCACAGTGACCCTGAACAGTTAAAACGGTTTTCAGGTGATAACTCATGAACGCTTGGGCCTAGGATCATGAAGTTGATAGGGAGGTTGGATATGACCAGCAGATGAACCCTATTGATTTTGAGGTCAGTATGTCGAAGTTCAAGGTCACAGTGACCTGGATCAGTAGAACGGTTTCCGGATAACTCAAGATTGCTTTGGGCTATGATCGTGAAAGTTGATATGGAGGTTGTTCATCACCAGCAAATGACCTCTATTGATTTGAGATTAGTAGGTATAAGGTCAAGGTCACAGTGACAAGGAACAGTAAAACGGTTTCCGGTTAATAACTGAAGAACGCTTGGGCCTAGGATCAAGAAAATTGATAGGGAGATTGGTCATGACCAGCAGATGACCCCTAATGATTTTGAGATCATAAGGTCAGAGTTCAAGGTCACATTGGCCAGGAACAGTTAAATGGTTCCTGGACGATAACTTTAGAACGTTTGGGCCAAGGGCCATGAAAGATGATAGAGAGGTTTATCATGACCAGCAGATGACCCTTGATGATTTTAAGATCAGTAGGTCAAAGGTCAAGGTTACAGTGACCTGGAACATTTAAACTGTCTCCAGACAATTACTTCAGAACGTATGGGCCTTGGATCATGAAACTTGATAGGGAGGTTAGTCATGACCAGTAGATGACCCCTATTGACTTTGAGTTCACTAGGCCTAAAGCCAAGGTCACATTGACCCGGAACAGTTAAACCCTTTCCAGGCGATACCTTGAGATTGTATAGGCCTAGGATCACGAAACCTTATAGGGGAGTTGATCATGATCAGCAGATGACCCCTACTGATTATGAGGTCAGAGGTCAATGTCACATTGAACCAGAACGGTAGAACTTTTGTTTACAGTGAGCAAATAATTTATGTTCCTTGTGCAGTTACTGAATGCATGAAAGGGGCATTTCGTGTTCGACGAGCTCTTGTTTTCGGGAATGTTGGTCCATTCCTGTACTAGCCCAAACAAAAAAAAAGGCCCACTAAACACTGTCAATAAACGCCACTAAAACCATGAACCGCAAGCGAGTTGTTAATCCAATAAACACCATCAAAACTGTATTCCAATTTCACATGCAAATGAGCTAATGGATCGCTAATTAACACAAATGTGTAGTTCGCTACACAACACAGTATATATTATGACGTTCAATCTTTAAAAGTTATTTGAAAACGTTTCAGTCGGAAATATTTTATCGTTTTTAAAGCAGATAGGAATTTATCAAAAAATCTAACATTTCATATTTTTATTTACATCTTTTGCAATGTTATTTTGTTTGCAGCTGATATTTTACTACATGCTTATATACATAAAATAGAAAAAGTGGAAACTCCACAGGTCGCTCAACACAACAAAAACAAAAATGTTGCAGGCTCGGTTTGATTGAGCCTGTTCATGGACGGTAGTGGACATGCATGCTACCGTCCACGCCGTCTAGCCCCGGGTTGAGCAGAACTCAACATTTACACATGCTAAAAGTACAAAAAAGCAATTTAAGGGACATTCGCAGATGTGTTCATACGGCGGTGAACATGGAACCTTCAATGCTACACTTGTGTGTAATTCCATGAAAAGCGGCGTATGGTCCCCATTTAAAATAAAGGGTTTGCCCTAAACGAGAAAACAATGGGCAGAACTAAACAAACTGGAATTTAGAAAGGGGATCTGAGGTTATGGAGCCTGCATATCACAGGAACTGCCAAAAGACAAAATTAAAAAGCAGGCACCATATTAATACATTTTACATATTACTGCTTTTAGATATGCTTTACAGTGTGCTTTACATTTTGACATGGATGTTTTTAGGTACGTTTTACATTTTGACATAAATGTTATGATTTACAGTTGGCATTCGCAATATGGCTTCCTCTCGGCGATAAATGACCATTTTGTGTCGATTCACCGTAAAACCCCACTTACCCATTAACAACACGCTAATGGAGCGCACAATAGATCACTCAATGCTCCTCATCGATGTGGGTTCGATCCTCACTCGGGGCGTTGAATTCTTCATGGGAGGAAGCCATCCAGCTGGCTTACGGAAGGTCGGTGGTTCTACCCAGGTACCCGCTCGTGATGAAGTAATGCACGTAGGGGCACCTAGGGTCTTCCTCCACCATCAAAAGCTAGAAAGTCGCCATATGACCTATAATTGTGTCGGTGCGACGTTAAACCAACCAAAAATTAAAAAGATTACTCAATGGAACGCATAATAGATCGTATAATGGATCGCATAATAGATCGCATAATGGATCGCTTAATGGAACGCATATATAATAGATCGCTTAATAGATCGCTCAATGGAATGCGTTTCATCAAACTGATACATTCCTAAATACAGGCTGTATTTAATTGAAACCATGCATTCAGTTTTGGCAAATCGTTTATGTGACTAGGTGTAGCCTGGATTTGCAGAGATATGTTGTAACTGTTTTTTAGGCCTTTCTGTTAAAATTATTCAAATATTAATTTGTCACAATAATGTTAACTATATATATATATATGATAATAGTTACAAATTTAGCAATCATTCAATATTTTCATGATCATTTGGATGCAGTTTTTTACAAATCATTTGATAAATCATGCAGCTAACAGAAATTCCATCTTTGTGAAATATTGATAGACAAAGAGAAACATACATTTATTAACTAGTTTCCATATAAGTAAGTATACAGGTCATTTGAATCAGCGTTTCAAAAACTATTGCGTTATATTTAATAAATCTTTGAATTCTAACATACACTTATCTTATTGAAATCTTACCGTCGTTTATATGACTGAAAAAATGTTGAAAAAGACGTTTAACCCGGACACACACTATAATGAATCACAATGTAAACATGCATTTATTAATCCCCCGCCGTGGCGGAGGGATTATAGGAATGACCTGCGTCCGTCCTTCCGTCCGTCCGTCCTTCCGTCCGTAACAAAATCGTGTCCGGGCCATATCTCCTAAACCCCTTGAAGGATTTTCATGAAACTTGGGTCAAGTGATCACCTCATCAAGACGATGTGCAGAACCCATGAGTCAACCTTGTCGGTTCAAGGTCAAGGTCACAACTCAAGGTTTAAGCCTGCCATTTTGTGTCCGCTCTATATCTCCTAAACCCCTTGAAGGAATTTGATAAACTTGGGTCAAATGATCACCTCATCAGGACGATGTGCAGAACCCATGAGTCAGCCATGCCGGCTAAAGGTCAAGGTCACAACTTAGGGTCAAAGGTTTGAGCCTTCCATTTTGTGTCCGCTCTATATCTCTTAAACCCCTTAAAGGAATTTTATAAAACTTGGGTCAAATGATCACCTCATCAAGACGATGTGCAGAACCCATAAGTTAGTCATGCCGGCTCAAGGTCAAGGTCACAACTTAGGGTCAAAGGTTTGAGCCTTCCATTTTGTGTCCGCTCTATATCTCCTAAACCCCTTGCAGGATTTTCATCAAACTTGGGTCAAACGATCACCTCATCAAAACGATGTGCAGAACTTATGAGTCAGCCATGTCGGGTCAAGGTCACAACTGAAGGGCAAAGGTTTGAGCCTTCCATTTCGTGTCCGCTCTATATCTCCTAAACCCCTTGAAGGAATTTTATAAAACTTGGTTCAAATGATTACCTCATCAGAACGATGTGCAGAAATTATTAGTCAACCATGCCAGCTCAAGGTCAAGGTCACAACTAAGGGTCGAAGGTTTGAGCCTTCTATTTGGTGTCCACTCTGTATCTCCTTAACCCCTTGAAGGATTTTCATCAAACTTGGGTCAAATGATCACCTCATCAAGAATTCACGAGTCAGCCATGTCAACTCAAGGTCAATGTCACAACTGAAGGTCAAAGGTTTCAGCTCTGTATCTCCTAAACCCCTTGAAGGATTTTCATGAAACTTTGGTCAAATGATCACCTCATCAAGACAGAATTGTGCAGAATTCATGAGTCAGCCATGTCAGTTCAAGGTCAAGGTCATAGCTAAAATCAAAGGTTTACCCTTTCACTATCCATAGCAGTGGCGGGGGATTTAGCTGTCCGTCAGACTGCCTTGTTTATACTGAATTGAAAGTACATTTATTAAGAAAATACCTTTAGTTGTAAATCATAGAAAATAGCAACAACCATTTTCTCTTCAATAAATCCATATCCTGTCCATCCTCTACACTTGTTACATACAAAATGCACTAAATTCTGTCCCTCTATATTATACCTTAGATGAGATTAGATAACACAACCATAGCAACTAGAACTAGAAGATCTTCTGTAATGGTACATTGGATGGAATTAAAACCATAAGTTTATAAAAGAGGGGGAAGCCTTATGAATGGCTGTGTAAAGTTAGTAACTCGCTTCAAAATCGCGATCCATTTAATGGAACACGTTCCGTTAGCGATCCATTGCAACCATTTCTTGATTGTTTCAATGGATCACTAATAGAACGCACTAACAAACACCAAAGAAGCGGTTTTGATAGTGTTTATAAGGTGTTTTTATAGTGTTTATTCGGAATTTTTAGCTCACCTGAGCAATGCTCAGGTGAGTTTTTCTGATCGCTCAATGTCCGGCGTCCGTCGTCCGTCGTCTGTCAACATTTAGCTTGTGTATGCGATAGAGGCTGTATTTTTCAATAAATCTTCATGAATATCGGTCAGAATGATAACCTTGATGAAATCTAGGCCGAGTTCGAAAATGGGTCATCTCGGGTCAAAAACTAGGTCACTAGGTCAAATCAAAGAAAAACCTTGTGTATGCGATAGAGGCTGTATTTTTCATTTAATCTTCATGAATATTGGTCAGAATGGTAACTTTGATGAAATCTAGGCCGAGTTCGAAAATGGGTCATCTCGGGTCAAAAACTAGGTCACTAGGTCAAATCAAAGAAAAACCTTGTGTATGCGATAGAGGCGGTATTTTTCAATTAATCTTCATGAATATTGGTCAGAATGATAACCTTGATGAAATCTAAGCCGAGTTCGAAAATGGGTCATCTCGGGTCAAAAACTAGGTCACTAGGTCAAATCAAAGAAAAACCTTGTGTATGCGATAGAGGCTGTATTTTTCAATTCTTCTTCATGAATATTGGTCAGAATGATAAACTTTATGAAATCTAGGCCGAGTTCGAAAATGGGTCATCTCGGATCAAAAACTAGGTCACTAGGTCAAATCAAAGAAAAACCTTGTGTATGCGATAGAGGCGGTATTTTTCAATTGATCTTCATGAATTTTGGTCAGAATGATTGCCTTGATGAAATCTAGGCCGAGTTCGAAAATGGGTCATCTCGGGTCAAAAACTAGGTCACTAGGTCAAATAAAAGAAAAACCTTGTGTATGCGATAGAGGCGGTATTTTTCAATTGATCTTCATGAATTTTGGTCAGAATGATTACCTTGATGAAGTCTAGGCCGAGTTCGAAAATGGGTCATCTGGGGTCAAAAACTAGGTCACTAGGTCATATCACGTAAAAACCTTGTGTATGCGATAGAGGCTGTATTTTTCAATTGATCTTCATGAATTTTGGTCAGAATGATTACCTTGATGAAATTTAGACCAATTTCGAAAATAGGTCATCTGGGGTCAAAAACTAGGTCATTAGGTCAAATCAAAGAAAAACCTTGTGTATGCAGTAGAGGCTGTATTTTTCAACTGATCTTCATGAAATTTAGCCAGAATGATAACCTTGATAAAATCTAGGCCATGTTCGAAAATGGGTCATCTCGGGTCAAAAACTAGGTCACTAGGTCAAATCGAAGAAAAACATTGTGTATGCAATAGAGGATGTATTTTTCAATTGATCTGTATGAAATTTGGTCAGAATGATTGTCTTGATGAAATCTAGGTCGATTTTGAATATGGGTTATCTGAGGTCAAAAACTAGGTCACTAGGTCAAATTAAAGAAAAATCTTGTGTCTGCGATAGAGACTGTTTTTTTTCAATAGATTTTTATGAAATTTGGTCAGGTTGATTGCCTTAATGAAATATAGGTCGAATTTGAATATGGGTCATCTGAGGTCAAAAACTAGGTCACTTGGTCAAATCAAAGAAAAAACTTCAGTATGTGATAGAGGCTGTATTTTTCAGTTGATCTTCATGAATTTTGGTCAGAATGATTGCCTTGATAAAATCTAGGTTGAGTTTGAACATGGGTCATCTAGGGTCAAAAACTAGGTCATATCTAAGAAAATGCTTGTTTTATCGCAAGAGACCAATTTTTTGGTCCAATCTTAATGAAAATTGGTCAGAATATTTGTTTCCTTGAAATCACTAGGTCAAACATGTTTTACACTGTTATGGAGTGTTTCTTAGGTGAGCGACCTAGGGCCATCTTGGCCCTCTTGTTTGTTTGTTTTGGCAGCCTTGCTCTCAGCTGGGGGAGGGTCTGCGGCACGTGGCCATGTCTTTTTACTCATAGATTGAGTTCGTCCCAAAAGTTTTCCGTAATGTACAATTCGAGAAACTTGGACGGCCAGTCATACGTTAACGTTATTACTACGAAACAGCGTTAGTGTAGCTCTTGCGATATGACAGGAGGCTCGTCCTGTACAAGCCCAATACTACGTTTGTTTCGCACTATGGAAATACCTCGGAATACTGTACCGCGTTCAGATTGCCGTCGATGAGTACTATGTTCGTCTTATGGTGCATGGACACCCCTGCCCAAACCATAACTGATCCCCTCCGTACTTGTCACGTTCGATGGCATTTTCAATAAATCTCTCTCCCCTTTCAGGATATATCTGGCATTTTCAATAAATCTATCTCCCCTTTCAGGATATACTCGTGTACCATCATTGCCATGTAAACGAAACTTATGTTCATCTGTGAAAAAATGACCCCATTCTGCTTGCGTGACCCGGCGATGACGCCGTGCCCAGCGGTCTCTCTGTGTCTCTGCGTAAGGACAATGATCGTCTACAACGCATGTTACTAAAACAGCCGCCTGTTTAAGCGGTAGTACATTCCTCGTGTTTCTCTAGCTGTTTGAACAGCAGTGTGTCGTCGCTGTTGACGATGGATCCGTACCATCTGCTAGTCATGTACGGTACTTTTAACACGTCGGCGTTGCCGGTGAGAAAGGTTATCCGGGCCGCCTTTAACTTTGTACTTGACTATCAGCACTCCAATTCGCCTTGCAACCTGCATGATACACTCGAGCTCTTTATAACAATATTTGTGATAATATTGATCAGATGACACTAGATTTATTTACATTATAAAATCCGTTTAAATATTAAAATGATAATGGTATTATATAAGTTAACACTTACCCGTGATTGCGGGACTCCAGCGTTGAAAAGCCCCACGGCCATTCCCCTTTATAGAACATACATCTGTCCCACAGTTTTGTTTTTATTATATGGGTCGTTAAAGTATATAACTTGACCAGGTGCGATTTTATTTCTCGCCGTTCCACCATTTTCTTGTGAAATTTGCCCAATGACAAAGATTCAGTGAACCGTGAAATTTTAACAGCGGATGACATTATATACATACTTTATAGTTAATAGAATGTACACAAACTTTCGATCAAAAATAGAAATAAAATAAAAATATAGGGGATTGAAAGCAGGAGAAAAAACAGTGTCCAAATGTATTTGGAGTTAATACTTTTTACGGTTTTTATGTGACTTACTTTGTTTTTACTTGTTTGTTGAGACTTAAGTTTCGAAAAGAGAGGGTAATACTGATAACTAGCACCGTAATTTTGAATTGTGCAGTAAAACTGTCGCCGTATGAGGTAAGAATTTTGTGATTCTTTTATAGACTGTAGCAATATACCATGCTTCTGATCAATCCTATGCTTCCAAGGGGTCGTTTTAATAGATTTCATTTATTATCTGTTCGAGATAGTAACTTGTTCAGATGAATGTTGTCTTGTGCTTTTTGACATCGCTTTATCCCTACTTACCTTTCCGCTAACTGAGGGGTCATCGCGACTTGATTTTATCAAAACAGTTTCTAAACGGGTTGACATACAAAGAGATCTTCATTCTTTTATTAAGACAAAAACATTTTGTGGAGTCCCGGCATCTGAAGCGGATGCTAAGTAAACAAAAATTAATATTCAAAAGTTCTAGCACTATTTTCTCGTATTTGTCATATAATTTCGCAGTAAAGCTTAGAATTTTTCGAACAGACGTGTATGTATATGTAACAAAGATCAAAAGATGAAAACAGTAAAATGAACACATTTCAAAATTTTCATGCACGTCTCTAAGAAAGTTTGAATTCAAAGATTCAGTTTTGAGATGATCACCTCACGTGTACCAATTCAAACTAATGCAAAGTCACTTGCACTGTCTCATGATTTTAAAATGTCAAGACGTCACAACATGTATCTTAAAGAAACGTTGAATAATCTTTCAAGATTTCTAGGTTTCTTTTACATTAGAAAGCGCTGAAGGGTATATCTATGTAGGTATTTATATGCATCTATATCTCTACTGGCGTATAGTTTAGAAAGAATTTTTGATTATTGATTATTCATATTCTTTCGCATTCAGGTATACTTCCTCACTAGTAAAAAATAAAAATGATATTTTCACGGCTTTGAAACAGCAAATATTATATTCCGGTATTTCATCGAAAACTAGAAAATCAACATTACCACCGTATGTGTTATCAAACATTTGGAATGTAAATCCAGTCGGGTTATCTTTTAATGTGGTATTGAGGCCAGTGTCCTATCTTAACGAATTCAACATCAATGAAATTTGATCAATTTTCTATGCTTGATTTAAAAACCCTTGTACCTAACGTAATTTTAACCAGAAAACGGTAATTTGTTCTCCGACTGGATCGTGAACTGCACAGACACAATATAATGCTATGTGACGTTGTAGAATTCAAGTCAATTATTTACGCTGTAAAAGGTAGCCATTTTCAGACGGGTTCTGAGAGGCAGATCCATTATTTTCCTATTTTGTACTAAATTGCTCAAAGTAGTCGACAGATGGATTTTCAGTCAAAATTATTCACGTGAACTTATCGCTCCCAGAAAATGTGTGCGGAGTGCATTTATTTTTAGGTATTTTAGGGGTATATCTATACTTCAGCGCAGTTATTTAGTAAAGTACAAGTTGAAGGTAATTTCCTACCATACCAACAACCGGGTTATTAGTTGCCACTACGATACAACAGTTAACGTGTATATGATTGAATTCTTTATGGTTATTATCACAGTAAAATGCCTTAAGGTTCATTCTATAGCCAAAATATTGACATTTTAGTGCTTTTCTTTACTACACTTTTGCGAGTTTTTACTGAAGAATTCCACAATTTGATGAATGAAACGCCTATTGAAATTGATTAAGCTCTCTTTTGAAGTATATAAAAATAAATGCCAACTTTTTACCTGAAAATCCTGATAAAAGACGGAAAAAATTATTTTTAGATCGACAGCTACTACACGCAAGCAGTATTCTGTTTAAAATTGTGACCAAAACCTACCTAAATGAAAGATCTACTTCCTGCGAGTAATTATTTTTTAAATAAATTTGATAAAAAGGCCTGTTAGAGTCGATCATTTCAGATAATATTTATTTCTTTTTTTTTTTTTCATACAGACATCATCATTTCACTATTGATTTGAAATAAACATGTGTACTTATGATAAAAATCCATAATATCATTACAAGGCCAATACACATAAAAGTCGGATGTGTCAATTTTATTTTTAGAAACGGTTGCGGTCACAAAGTAATTGACAGAATTAAGGTATAGGTCCATGTTTCGGAGAAAAAAGTTCGAACGTCATTAAATCATAGAAAGAAAGCATTGTTTTACTTGAAAATTTAACAGTGTATAAAACATTTATATTATTCTATAAAATCGTCAATTTACTGATATATTTATTGAATTCCGGAACGGGACTGCATGAAGGGGCCACTCTTCTGGACAGTTCAGCGCCTTTGAAAACTCACCATTTTTTTTAAAAGCTGTAACACGTCTTCGTTTTGATGCATTTGCAACATCGTGTGAGTGTTGAAACTTTACATAACTAGGTAAAACACCGTTTTTGACAATTGTTTACATTTATTTCTTTACAAATGGCATTCTTATTTAAAGGGGGACAACTCATTAAGAATATTTTAAGTATCCAACTCTGTGGGACAGAACAGTAAAATAGAAAAAGTGGAAACTCCACGGTCGTTCAACACGACAAAAACGAAAATGTTGCAGGCACGGTTTGATTGAGCCTGTTCATGGACGGTAGTGGAAATGCATGCTACCGTCCACGCCCTCTAGCCCAGGGTTGAGTAGAACTCAACATTTAAACATGCTAAAAGTACAAAAAGCAATTTAGAGACATCAGCAGATGTATTCAAACGGCGGTGAGCAGTAAAACATGTATTGGCCAGAGTTGTGTGTCAAGATGCTGTTCATTCGTTAAAAAATCTGTTGTTTTGTCATATACTGCTAAACCTTAAATGTAACTTTCAGCATATTTTTTTCACACAAAAATGTGTTTGTGCGTAGAAATGTGATCAGGCTGAGCACATGGCCTTATGAATTACATAATTTTCCTCGCTTAACGTGAAAACAGTTTAAGGACAGGATTCACAAGCATTCAATTTATACTTAAAAAATACTGTTGAAAAACGGCGTTAAACCCAAAACAAACAAACAAACAAACAAACAAACGGAAAGCTTTCAGTAAATATTACTACAGATGGTCGGAACTGATAGAAAAATACAATACCAATACCAACCTTAAAACACTTTTAGAACTTTGACTTACACACCCGGAATACTAAGGTGATGTAGTTTATAAAATTCGGAAAATTAAACGTGGTCCTTATTTTAATCAAATATTTGTAATGTATGATAAAAAGCTATGAAGAGGATACGATGCGAAAATCGTGAAGCACAGTGCATGTTTAGTGATTGACCCCTCTACAGTTAATCGCTACGCTTTTCTATTTGATGGTGTGATGACTAATAAAGTGTAGGACTCCAAGATGCTTTCCTCCTAAATCCTACATACAATGGACGGAGGGAGTTGATTTTTGTTTCGCAGTTTTCTTAGTCGTGCCCTTAAAATAAGGCTCTTGGTGCCGACTTCAGGCAAGTTGTTGAATACATTGGTGTAATTATACTTTTAGATTTACCTTAATTTTATGTTTTACTTTATTATACTGTTATTTTAGCACTAATGTTAGAGCCTTTCTCAGAGGGGATTTTATTTACAGTGTTGTATAACTTGTTGAAAATAGGGTAAATGCGAGGTTGGCATGCCCTAAACGCGTTTAAACCCCAAATTTCTTTTATATAGGTTTCTGACCGTTCTAAGGCGGTGCCCGTATTTTCAACTGGTTTTCAGGGGCCTCCGTGGCCGAGAGGTTAAGTCGCTGACTTCAAATCACTTGCCCCTCATCGATTTGGGTTCGAGCCTCCCTCGGGGCGTTGAATTCTTCATGTGAGGAAGCTATCCAGCTGGCTTACGGAAGGTCGGTGGTTCTACCCAGGTGCCCGCTCGTGATGAAATAATGCACGGAGGGGCACCTGGGGTCTTCCTCCACCATCAAAGCTTGAAAGTCGCCATGTGACCTGAATTGTGTCGGAGCGACGTTAAACCCAACTAAATCAAATCAAATCAACTGGTTTTCTGTCTGTCTTGTATTGTATGTTGCGTATGTTTTCTTGTTTGCTGTAATCGTTTTTGTCCTTGCTTCCCCTGTTGCCCCCCCCCCCCTTTCTCCTTGCAATTGCGGCACATTTTGGATCCCCTCCCCCTTTTACTTTAGGAAGTTTCCGTGGCTGCCTACTCTTGCTACCATAGAGCTGTGGCGGTGCACGGTTGTTTTTGCCTGCTTATATGGGTGTGTTTGTGCCGTTGTTTTCCTGTGTCTTACTTGTTTGTTTCTCTATGTTATTTAGTTGGGTGTGGCTGTGTGTTTGATTTTGGTGCATGACTTTATGCGCTTTTGTGGTTTACGTTGTAGTGTGACTGTTATTAAGGTACGTAGCATTCCCTTTGTATATTCATCCGTCCACTTCCCCCTTCAAATTCTCTCTCTCTCCCCCCCCCCCACCCCCCATTTTTCTACTTCCTCCCCTACAGCTTCTTTTTGTTGTGGGCCTACTTTGCAAATGCGTGGCTCTGAGGCAGTGTGTTTGGGGCTCTGTGCTTCCGGGAAATCTACCCTTACCTATTATTTGTTTGAGTCAGGCGCGTCACAAGGTAAAAATTGAGGGAGTGACTTGGGTTTTACGGCGAATCGACACAAAATGGTCATATATCGCCGGGAAGAAGTCATATTGCAAACGCCAGCTGTAAAGCCTAAACATTGATGTAAAAATGTAAAGCATACCTAAAAACATCCATGTAAAAATGTAAAGAACACTATGAATAATGTAAAACATATCTAAAAGCATCCATGTAAAAATGTAAAGCCTATCTAAAAACAGTTATGTAAAAAGGTATGTACGTGTGTGTTAAAATATCAGCTGCAAACAATAACATTGCAAGATGTAAATAAAAATAAGGAGTGTTAGATCTTTTGAGCCGGTTCGCCGTAAAACCCAACTCACTCACTTCATTCTAACACAACTTGGTTGTGTGAAATCTTCTTCCGCCCATAAGGGTCAATTTTTCCCAGGTATTAGTTGTTTCCAGTCCCTCGTCCACAAGGCTATGCCAAACAAACAGAGCAAACATTCCAACACAAAACGCTCGACATCAGGGACAGCCTCATGCAATCTGGCAACTTCATTCGTGTGTCCTTTACGTTTCGTTTCAGAACACCAGTAACGTCTATCATCTCTACCCCAAGAAAGTGATCGCCCTCTCTCAATCGCCTCTCAAAATCGCCCTTCCTCCATTGTCTAACATTTTTTGCAATTTTCCACTAGAATACAAGCAGCATTAACTAGTATCTGATGGAGTAGTTCTTCCGCCCCTAAGGGTTGGGTTTATTATTGTTGCATTTTTTCCATTCGGGTACAAGTAGCATCCACTAGTATCTGATGGGAGTAGGTCTTCCGCCCTAAAGGTAAATTGTTGCATTTTCAGAATACCAGCAAAGTTCATCAAACATGTATCTGATGAAGTAGGGCTTCTGCCCATAAGGGTCATTTTTTCCATGTTTTTCCAACACGTTTGTCTTTTCACAGCCATCCTCCGGATGTAAAGAACCAGTTATTATTTTGTTAAACACATTTTCAATCGTGCATAACAGTCAACTTGTTTTCCAATTTCTCACTCTTCTTTTCGGCGTATGAGAGTGCAGGATTAGGTAGCCATGCATTAAATAAAACTAAGTAAACTAACCACCGTAATACGTCGCCTCGGCCTACCCGCTTAGCTCAGTAGGTAAGAGCGTTGGTCTACGGATCGCGGGATCGCGAGTTCGATCCTCGGGCGGGGCGTGTGTTCTCCGTGACTACTTGATAAACATTGTGTTTGAAATAATTAGTCCTCCACCTCTGATTCATGTGGAGAAGTTGGCACAGTTACTTGCGGGGAACAGGTTTGTACTGGTACAGAATCCAGGAACACTGATTAGGTTAACTGCCCGCCGTTACATGACTGAAATACTGTTGAAAAACGGCGTTAAACCCCCCCCCCCCCCGCCAAAAAAAAAATACGTCGCCTCCTTTTATAAGTAAATAGTATCATGTGACCTAGCCAGGTCTCGACATTATTCCGCCATTTTTGGATTTGAAAGCAAAGTGTAAGTTTTTAAATCATTTTCTGTTCTGCAACGTCTTCTTCCGCCCATAAAGGTCATTGTTTTTGCAATCTTTCTGACTTGTGGCTTTTCCATTTTCCAAGTTCTCCAATTCAAGACCGAGCAAATTAAAATTCACTCTTAAATTACCATGTACACAAGAACCACAACCTCTTTGCCTCCGGGTAATGCTATTCTAACTCAACTTGGTTGTGTGAAGTCTTTCGCCCATAAGGGTCAAATTTGGTTGTGTGAAGTCTTCGGCCCATAAGGGTCAAATCTGGGGCCTCCGTGGCCGAGTGGTTAAGGTCGCTGACTTCAAATCACTTACCCCTTATCGACGTGGTTTCGAGCCGTTGAATTCTTCATATGAGGAAGCCATCCAGCTGGCTTACGGAAGGTCGGCGGTTCTACCCAGGTGCCCGCTCGTGATGAAATAATCTACTTTTCAAATTTTATAATGCACGGAGGGGCACCTGGGGTCTTCCTCCACCAGCAGGGCAATATCCACGTACGTCCTTAACAAGGTCCTGATACGAAGATCGAGCAAAACTTCCCAGATCTCGCATCTTTATGTTCATAGATCTGAAATAATGGAAATGAAACATGATCACTTCATATCATTTTGGAGAAAAATGAGTAATAATTGCTTAAATACATTTATACTTATGTTGTTTCAAATTTGAAGAACAAGTACTTACAAACAATTCATAAGTGCCATCTTCGGCGAGCTTTGGGTCATCCAAGGAACGGATCCAAAGGTTACGAAAGTTCACTGCCCTTTTCATATTCTGCGCCAAAAGGATCAGCATGATGCTGTCTCGGTACATCCAGGATTTCCTTGTTAGAAAGTTTGGGCCCGTATAGAATATCCTTAAGTCGGACGAGTTCATCATCTTGGCTTTGCAGGAACATGCCAATCATCCAGTCTTCGATTCGGTTTCGGAATCCTCCACCACTCAACTTCTGCACATTCCTCTTCTGGACGTCATGCACCAGCTGCTGGACGATGTTTTGCATCATCTTGTTCACAACGTCAATGCACTCCTGGCCGGACACGCCAACATCCTCCAACCACTTCTGCTCACGGCCAAGGAAAGCGATAAACCTTGCCAGGTTACTTAAATAAATTTGCAGGCTCTGTGGCTGTAGTCTGAAGATAGATTTTGTCATTATGGAACAATAAAGAAAAACGGACAGGAGCGCTTCAACTGACATCAAATTGCAAAGTAGAGCTGACTATATTATTGTTGGGATATTTTATCGCTTGTTATCAATTTATTACAAGTGATATGAATGGTTATGTCAAAGTAATAGGCGCACAATCAGTGATTGGGTATACATTCACTGCTTTGGGTTGACTTTTCTTCTGACGATGGAAGAAGACGGACCACGGCTGCTACACGGGACAACGCACATCGTGTGCACTACAACAACGATAACAACAGCTGACTAGAGACCGTATGGCGGACAATGACGATAACAATAGTTGATGTATAGCGGACGACAACGATGACAAGGTATCAGTGATTTGGTAACACAGTAAATGCTGAAAGCAAAATGAGAGCATATGCATTGTACCTTATATGCTGAGGTGAATTTTTTCACCGCAGATTATCTCTCGGCCCTCAATTGACCCTTGTAATACCTGTCGGCGGTATCCACTATGTGAGCCATGCGGCTCGCCAGGGCTGTCTGCTCCTGCCTATCCGCATCCGCCTCCCGATGCGTGGTCACAGCCAGCTTCCTTTTGCCTGAATCCGTGAGTTTTGGCAGATCATCTTTTATTCGTTTCCCGAAATCCGTCCAAGTAAGCTTTCTTTATGGTTGGGATGATTGCTGGAAGTGAACTTAAGGTTGGCGAAATTGTATTGCCTTCCTTTGTGGTAAACATAATAGCATTTTGGATTTTTCTCAGGGTTTACCTTTGCCAGATGACGTGCAAACAGCTGCAGGTCGCTAAATACCTCAGTGTCGATAGAGAGAGGGCATCACTTCCACGATCTCGCCTCTATGTTGAATGATCTAAAAAATGACGGATATCATATGAGTGGACAATTCCATACGCCATGTCGGTCGACCATCACTAGACTACAATCACATTTCAAAGGAATACAAGTATACAATCACAAAGCTTTAGGTAGCCAATTACTTTGAATATCGACTAGTAAACGTATTAGTACATAATCCTAGCTTTTAGGTACAAGTTTGCAGTGAAAAAAAAAGTTTTTACTTGCAAAAACCTCCACACCTTCCTCATTTGGTCCACGTGGGTCAACTGTTGCCTCGAGGACAACACTCCTCTCTAGGTGTGATAGATCCCCTGATCTCTTGAAGTTTGATACCAGCAATTGTAGCCCCATGTGGTTCTGGGACGATCTGTGTATTAAAAGAATTGGAACCACTGCTTTACCCTTGCATGATCGTAAGTGGCGACTAATAGGGTCTTAACACTTGGTTTTGCAGTAACTCTGTGATTCCAGCAGGTATGCAAATTTTGATTCCATACCTCATGTTTTTATTTCGATGTAAATGAGTTGTGGAACCAAAATCTGTGTGAGTGAGCTAGATTTTACGGCGAACCGACACAAAAAGGCCAAATATCGCCGAAAGCAAGCGCCTTGAAAACGTAAATTGTAAAGCATCTCTAAAAACAATTATGTAAAAATGTATAAACATATAAAATGTAAAGTAAATTGTAAAGCACGTCTAAAAACATTTATGCAAAAAGGTATATAAAGGGCTAAAATATTAGTGACAAACAACAGTATTGCAAAATGTGTAAAGAAAAATATATGATTTCAGATTTTGTGATAAATGCCTATCTGCTTTAAAAAGGACAAGATATTGCTGACTGAAATGTTTTCAAACAACTCTTTCAAAGATTTAACGCCATAATATGTACTGCGCTGTGGAACGAAGTCCACACAGTCGACTAAAATATGTTTAATAGTAAGCGGTGTCTGACATGGTACACATTCAGGTTGTTTTTCTTTGTTCAGAAGATAAGAATGAGTCAAACGGGTATGACCTATTCGACAACGAGAAAGAACAACTTCCTCCCTGCGAACAGATCTGTTCCCTTGGTGCCATTCACCTAAAGTAGGTTTAACATCATGAAGTTTTTGAACGAAGCATTGTTCCATGACGATTGCCATTTAGATAAAATGTATTTCTTGACATTTGGCCTAAAATCAGTATATGGTAATTTCATATTAGATTGTGATAATAAAAGGGATTTCTTTGCTGCAGTATAGCATCCTCGTTTCCATCATTACCAACATGACCAAAATCTGTAGTCCTGTTTGGCGCCATATAACCTATACTGTGTTGGTGCGCCGTAAAACCCAGATAAATAAATAAACCAGCAATTGTAGTATGAGGCTGTTCCTCACAGTGCACCATTCACGTGGCGACAGGGGTTGTCCGGCTGATATCTTGCTGTGAATCATCTGGCGGGTCACGTCACGTTCGACTCCCTCCAAGTATTTGCCCGCCAACCAGGGCTGTAACTGTATAGACCCATCTGGGTTTTGCCCAGCCTCCTCCATCACCTGCCTGTTAATGTCTTGGTGGAAGGTCTGGGCAATGGTTATTATATTCTGGCGCACGGTGTCCAGATTATGGGTTGTCATGCCTTATCCGCTTAGAAGACTGCCTTACCCCGCCACAAAACCGATGAAGCCAGCCAGAGCATGAAGATAAGTTTTCATCAAGGTGGTTTGAGTCTTAAATAAAATGGAATATAAACATTTTGAGTGCAAACATTTTTATAATGAATGAATTAAACAAGCGTATAATTGACTATTGTCGATGCTATAACACGAGGTTTATTTTTTACTTACTTGCCAGTCTCCAACATCTGGTCGATCTTTCCTCCTTTGACGCCTAATTTTGGGAGCTCAAAGAGGGCTTCCTTCGAGAACTCCGACAGGACAGTCTGCCGTCCTATGAGAGGTGGCTGTGAACTCCATCCATACAACGCCGGAAGATCGATCCTGCAGCTTGTCACTGTGAAATAAAAATTGGCATCGATTAGTGCCGCGATGGAAGGCAAACTGCTATATTTAGAATAGGCAGTAGACTTATCAGACGAGATAATTTAAAGCATATGTACCTGTACAGGTCCAGGGCCTTGTCCAAATCAGACGTTTCGTCAGCCCCACCGAAGCAGTGGCCCGTTCCATCATCGAAACGTACTCTGGACTGGTTTTTGCACCTTACGCATCTTCGTGATGTGAAGGTCCATCCTCATGGTAACGGTCTGACAATCTGCACATCGCTTTTTGAGCTAGGCTCGTCACGAACTTCGGACGTCCTGGCAGGCTTCTTCCTTCGTTGGTAGTCTCGCAGGTCTAGGCTGGTATGTACCTTTCGAAAATGCCTGGCCATATTCACGATCTTGCCTTTTCATCCCTCGACAGACCATATATCTTGCATGAGTCTTTATCATGATATGAACTTGCGCATCTTTCATTTTTCATCTGGGTCCGCCCCCTTTTTCTAGAGTTATGGCCCCGGAAATAGTGTAAAAGATATGCTTTACATTTTTACATGGATGTTTTTAGCTGTAGATTTTCCAGAAGCACAGAGCACCCCATACCCAAATCTCTTCCTTTCGAGAGGAGTAGAACAACTCCTTCACTGATGCCGTTGCTCTTGGATCTGGTTGCTTTTCGGTTTCCGGCTCTCCCGTCTCCTAAACCTAATACCGCCAAACCTAAATAATTCATACTTCATTTCAATACATTGTTTATACATAGTTTATGATATATGAAACTTTCATTTACCTACCTGACGTAGGAAGTACAAGCTACCGTGCACGCCCTCTGGCCCCTAGTTAAGCAGAACTCAACATTAAGACATGTTGTAGGTACCAGAATGTAATTTAGAAATATCCGCATATGTATTCATACGAACCTTCAATGATGCACAGTGTGCAATTCAGTGAAAAGCGGCGTATGGTCCCCAGATAAAATAATGGCTGTGCCCTAAATTTGAAAACAATGAGAAGAACTAAACAACTGGAATTTAGAGAGAGTTGTTTACAATTTTCCTCATATTTTTACAAAATGAAATTAAAGTTATACTTCAGGCAATGCACATGTTTCCTTTCACATTGATGGATTGTATTTCATTTCATTTTAAAATACCTCTTGATAAGCTTCTGTTTAATAAAAAAAGATGAAAGCATGAAAATCTATAACTAAAGATACTGTATTTAAAGGTTACCGTCAACCAGTAAGATAAAAAATATGGCAGAACTTTAGGGTCATGTGAGTATAGTTTATTTACTGAAGATTTATTTTGCTCGTTATTTCGGATAATTACAATATAAAATGTAGTACATTGTCGAAGATAAAATAATATACTTTTGGTAAAACCCAACTCACTCACTCACTTTTGGTAAATTTCAAGCTCGATGCATCACTTAGATTATTTCTATAACTCTACCGTTGCCAATTAATTTATTTTGCTTAAGTAGGAAATTTTCAAACGCTTATTACTGTGCAATGCAATAGCATTATAATACAAATTAGTTATCAGATATAGGATTGATCATGGAAAACTATTAAAACATGTGTTGAAGCAATTCTTGGGTGATAAAAGGTTTGCACTGATTAATTCAGGTAAATTATTTAGAGAACTTGATATGCAGATTGCGAAAGTATGCAAATGCGATTAAATTTATGTCTGTAACCGTTAGTTCGTTCCCAATGAAAAAATTAAGCAGTATAAGCTTGTATAGATTTAGTCAAGTTTTTGCAATTACAACAAGAGGGCCATGATGGCCCTATATCGCTCACCTGAGTATCATTGCTCTTCATGATAAGATCAAGTTTTGACATAGATCACATAGGCGTACACATTATATATCATCAGGATAAATATTTTCTTGTAACAGTCTCTTTTGACCTATGGGTCACGTACTAGTCAGGGCCAATCTCGATACCAAGGTTAAGGGTCCTAGGCTCAAATGCTGCATTTTTGTACTAGCAAGGCTATTCCTTACCCTGGAAGACTTAAGTAACATTTAAAACCAACCTCATTAGATGCTGGTGAGTAAAATTCACTTACATAAAATAAAATGAGGTAATTTGTTATAAATTCAGTCAAAAGTTATCTACTTTGATTGTCCGAGTCCATCAGATGGCATAAATTACATTTAAAATCAATATCTTCATTACTTACTGAGATACACCCATTTAATTTGAAACGAAGGGAGGTAATTTGACATAAAATCAGTCCATAGTTATCTACCCTGATTGTCTCAGTCCAACTAATGACAATGAAATTTCAAATGAGTCCTATAAATACTTACTGAGATAAATCCATTTTTACTAAAATCAGGGGAGGTAATCATGCACTGGTATATGCATGTAGAAGATACAGAGTACACGCCTTTACAACAATATATTAGAAAAGTATTCATATCGATAAACGTTCAATCAAGAGTTATCTAACATGATTATTTCTTACTATGGAAGACATAAATAACGTTTCAAACCAATCTCTTTAGAAGCTGCTAAGGTATATTCATTTACATTAAAAATAAAGGGGGGAAATTTGTCATAAATTCAGTCAATATGTATCTTTACTGATTGTCCAAGTCCATCTGATGGCATAAATGAAATTTCAGATCAGTATCTTCATTAGTTACGGAGATATACCCATTTTAATTTGAAATAAATGGAGATAATTTGATATAAAATTAGTCCACAGTTATCTACCTGATTGTTTCAGTCCAATCAATGACAGTAATGAAATTTCAAATGAGTCCTATAAGTATTTACTGATATAAACTAATTTTGA
The DNA here is from genome assembly GCF_021730395.1 of Mercenaria mercenaria. NCBI lineage: Eukaryota > Metazoa > Mollusca > Bivalvia > Venerida > Veneridae > Mercenaria > Mercenaria mercenaria. Next base: position 67,839,702 of record NC_069373.1, read on the forward strand.
TTAAAATCAGGGGAGGTAATCTGATATAAAATAACCCCGGAACCTATGATTGGGTCTGATAGATTCATCACAGAAATCCAAGATTTATTGTTGTTGAAGATATTTTGCAAGTTTGTATCGAATCAAACAATAAATGAAGTCTCTATATGGCTACAAAAGCCAGTATAGCAAATTCAGGACATTTAAGGGGCAACAACTCTGGAACCCATGATAGGATCTGGGCAGTTTTCGAAAAGAACCAAGATATAATGCCGATACAAGTTGTATGCAAGTTTGATTAAAGTTGATTGCAAAATGTTGTCTCTATCGTGTTCACAAGCCAAAAATAGCAAATTTTGGCCCTTTAAGGCGCCATAACTCTGGAACCCGTAACGGGATCTGGCTAGTTTTCGAAAGGAACCGAGATATTATGCCAATGCAAGTTGTGTGCAAGTTTTTATTAAAAGTTGATTGCAAAATGTTGTCTCTATCGTGTTCACAAACCAAAAATGGTAAATTTTGGCCCTTTAAGGGGCCATAACGCTGGAACCCATAATTGGATCTGGCCAGTTTTCGAAAGGAACCGAGATATTATGCCAGTACAACTTGTGTGCAATTTTGATTAAAATTGATTGCAAACTGTGGTCTATCGTGTTCACAAGAAATTGTGGAAGGACGACAGACGGACGAACGACGGGCGATCACAAAATCTCACCTTGTCACTACGCGACAGGTGAGCTAAAACTGTTTAAAGGAAAATCCATAATAAATGCATTATGTTCTTCAAAATTGCTTTGACCTCCATCAGCATTGTCAATATACGGCAGTGAGAACATAGCTTCCTCTGCTGATGTTTAGTTGAAAGGTAGATAAAATCTTCACACGTCATACTCCGATCTCTTGTGTCGTTGATGGCCAACATCATACCACGCTTTATATAGCACTAAAGAATGAAGCCAAATTCCGATTAAATATATAAATTTATGGTTAGTACTGCATATTATGATACAGAATTATTCCACAATTCATTTGCTTTAGTTACGATTTGCTAATTTGTTTTATCTTTGATTCTGCGGTTCATTTTGAGCGATAACATTAAAGTCACTGTCTATAAAGGCATATGTATTGATAATTGTAAAAATGCATGTATAGACATTATACTTACTGTCTATTACTGCATATGTGTTGATGATAATTTTATGGTCCATTTTGCCATTATAGTACACTATAGTCTCCATTACATCATTGGCTTCATTCAGAGATGACAAGAGACCTCAACTGATGTAGATTATCATACCCTCTTCTGAAACACAAATCATAATTTCATTTTCCCTGATTTCACCAGCAATATTTCTGCTTCACTTTTCCTCAATGAAACTGCATATTTTCATCCATTTTCAAAACACATTATCCAATGATACTACATGTTTTAATCTTTTTTTTAAAAGACACCTTACACCATTTTTACATTACTGTTTTTAGAATTTTTTTTTAAAGCTTTACATTTTTTCATGGATGTTTTAGTAATGTTTTACATTTAATCATAGTGTTCTTTACATTTTTAGGTATTATTTACATTTTCACATCAATGTTTATGCTTTACAGTTGGCGTTTGCAATATGACTTCTTCTCGGCGATATATGACCATTTTGTGTCGATTCGTCGTAAAACCCAACTCACTCACTCACTCACTCACCCTATAAAAGTTTTGCTATTCATTTATTTCAAATGCATCGTTCGAGCCTCACTCGGGGCGTTGAATTCTTCATGTGAGGAAGCCATCCAGCTGGCTTACGGAACGTCGGTGGTTCTACCCAGGTGCCCGCTCGTGATGAAATAATGCACGGAGGGGCACCCTGGGTCTTCCTCCACCATTAAAGCTGGAAAGCCGCCATATGACCTATCATGTGTCGGTGCGACGTAAAATCTAACAAAAACAAAGCACCTCAACAACCTGCATGTTTCCATTACATTTTCATCATTTCTTACCCTATGACATATATGTAACATGTATTTCTATTACTTTTTTTTCGTTCATGAAATTGCATGTTTTCCAGGTTATATTTTCAAAATGCAGAATGTAACCCTTAGTCTGCTAAATTTCTAAAATGGACTGGTCCATCATTTAATTTGGGCAAAACCATTTATTATTCGACGTGGTGTTCACTGAAAATTTACAGATTGAATATCGAACAGTGCAGGCTGATCTTGGTCTGCATTGGTCGCAAAGGCAAAATCACTTGCTGCCAGCAGGCTAAGGGTTAATAATGTTTTTATAACATATTTCAAAAGAAATAGCATGTTTTTTATCAGTGTTTTTCCAACATTTGAAATTTCTTTTTCAGCTGAAAATAATAGTGAATTCTGATAATGATTTCTTTTGACTGGATCACATTGCTCTGAAGCAAGACAATGGAACATACTCGTGTGATCTTACTGGCTAAATGCAGTCTTGTAAACAGCTTAAAAAAAGCCAATCATTTTGAAAGTTTGCTGGAAACCCAGTGAATGATTTGTTGAAACTGAAAAATAAAATGGCAAAACATACATGTATAGAACTTTAAAATCTTGAGATAAAAATGCTTACATGATATGAATTTTTTACTTACCAAAGAATTTTTAACAAATGGAGGAAAATGTTTTAAGCACCTAAAGAAGCCCTGTTCTTGATTCAAAAGACACAGACAGGCAAAAAAAGTAAACAAACGGTAACTAGACAATATGTATGATTTTAAGTAAAACCTTACCATCTTGTTTTTGTAGGTTGTCAAAGAAACGTTTAAAGAAAAATTTGGATTCAAATGGGTACAAGACTGTTCTTCACGCATGTATCATCTCTCGGATACGTGACCTCCGACGATAGCCCTATAACAGCTATCTGTAAACAAACAAATATATCTGCTTACAGTTTTATAGAACAAACTAAATCAAGTTACTATGTACTTCACATAACAACAAAGCAAAACACTAAAAAATCTCGATTACACAATCACAGCAACAAAGTTTAATTTTCTGGTCATAAATGTGTAGTCCATTTACTGGGCTTTTAAGTTGCATTTTTAGCTCACCTGTCACGAAGTGACAAGGTGAGCTTTTGTGATCGCGCAGCGTCCGTCGTCCGTCCGTGCGTGCGTGCGTGCGTAAACTTTCCAATGTGACATCTCTAGAGGTCATATTTTTCACGGGATCTTTATGAAAATGGGTCAGAATGTTCATCTTGGTAAATTCTAGGTCAAGTCCGAAACTGGGTCACGTGCCGTCAAAAACTAGGTCAGTAGGTCTAAAAATAGAAAAACCTTGTGACCTCTCTAGAGGCCATAATTTTCAATGGATCTTCATGAAAATTAGTCAAAATGTTCAACTTGATGATATCTAGGTCAAGTTTGAAACTGGGTCACGTGCCTTCAAAAACTAGGTCAGTAGGTCTAAAAAAAACCTTGTGACCTCTCTAGAGGCCATATATTTCACAAAATCTTCATGAAAATTGGTCAGAACGTTCACCTTGATGATATCTAGGTCAAGTTCGAAACTGGGTCACGTGCCATCAAAAACTAGGTCAGTAGGTCAAATAATAGAAAAACCTTGTGACCTCTCTAAAGGCCATATTTTACATGGCATCTGTATGAAAGTTGGTTTGAATGTTCATCTTGATGATATCTAGGTCAAGTTCGAAACTGGGTTACGTGCGGTCAAAAACTAGGTCAGTAGGCCTAAAAATAGAAAAACCTTGTGACCTCTCTAGAGGCCATATATTTCATGAAATCTTCATGAAAATTAGTCAGAATGTTCACCTTGATGATATCTAGGTAAAGTTCGAAACTGGGTCACGTGCCGTCAAAAACTAGGTCAGTAGGTCTTGAAATAGAAAAACCTTGTGACCTCTCTAGAGGCCATAATTTTCAATGGATCTTCATGAAAATTAGTCAGAATGTTCAACTTGATGATATCTAGGTCAAGTTTGAAACTGGGTCACGTGCCTTCAAAAACTAGGTCAGTAGGTCTAAAAATAGAAAAACCTTGTGACCTCTCTAAAGGCCATAATTTTCATAAAATCTTCATAAAAATTGGTCAGAACGTTCACCTTGATGATATCTAGGTCAAGTTTGAAACTGGGTCACGTGCCGGCAAAAACTAGGTCAGTAGGTCAAATAATAGAAAAACCTTGTGACCTCTCTAAAGGCCATATTTTTCATGGGATCTGTATGAAAGTTGGTTTGAATGTTTATCTTGATGATATCTAGGTCAAGTTCGAAACTGGGTTACGTGCGGTCAAAAACTAGGTCAGTAGGCCTAAAAATAGAAAAACCTTGTGACCTCTCTAGAGGCCATATATTTCATGAAATCTTCATGAAAATTAGTCAGAATGTTCATCTTGATGATATCTAGGTAAAGTTCGAAACTGAGTCACGTGCCGTCAAAAACTAGGTCAGTAGGTCTTGAAATAGAAAAACCTTGTGACCTCTCTAGAGGCCATACCCTTGAATGGATCTTCATGAAAATTGGTCAGAATGTTCACCTTGATGATATCTAGGTCAAGTTTGAAACAGGGTAACGTGCCTTAAAAAACTAGGTCAATAGGTCAAATAATAGAAAAACCTTGTGACTTCTCTAGAGACCATATTTTTCAATGGATCTTCATGAAAATTGGTCAGAATTTTTATCTTGATAATATCTAGGTCAAGTTCAAAACTGGGTCACATGAGCTCAAAAACTAGGTCACTATGTCAAATAATAGAAAAAACGACGTCATACTCAAAACTGGATCATGTGGGAAGAGGTGAGCGATTCAGGACCATCATGGTCCTCTTGTTTCAGGTATCGGTTTGCATTTGGGTAGAACTTCCATTCTTCCACAAGCTAGTATCCACAAGATACTGAATATGATTTTTTTCTTTTTCTTCTTTAGAATATAAAGGATGGACAGACACACGCACCATCACATAGTATGTCAGTCTTTAGCTCACCTGAGCACGAAGTGCTCAAAGGTGAGCTTTTGTGATCGCCCTGTGTCCGTCGTCGTCCGTCCGTCCGTCCGTCGTCAACAATTTCACTGTTAACACTCTAGAGTCACAATTTTTACCCAATCTTAATGAAACTTGGTCAGAATGTTACCCTCAATAAAATCTTGGACGAGTTTGATATTGGGTCATCTGGGGTAAAAAAAACTAGGTCACAAGGTCAAATCATAGGAAAAGCATGTGAACACTCTAGAGGTCACAATTTTGGTCCAATCTTAATGAAACTTGGTCAGAATGTTACCCTTAATAAAATCTTGGATACGTTTGATATTGGGTCATCTTGGGTCAAAAACTAGGTCACCAGGTTAGATCAAAGTAAAAGCGTTTTAACACTCTAGAGGTAACAATTTTGGCCCAATCTTAATGAAACTTAGTCAGAATGTTATTCACAATTCAGTCTTGCAAGAATTCAATTTTGGGTCATCTGGGGTCAAAAACTAGGTCCCCAGGTCAAATCATAGGAAAAGCTTGTTAACACCATAGAGGTCATAATTTTGGCCCAATCTTATTGAAACTTGGTCAGAATGTTACCCTAAAAAAACTTAGACGAATTCGATATTGGGTCATCTGGGGTCAAAAACTTGGTCACCAGGTCAAATCAAAGAAAAAGCTTGTTAACACTGTAGAGGCCACATTTATGAGCATATCTTAATGAAACTTGGTCAGAATGTTAATCTTGATGATCTATAGGTCAAGTTCTAATGCGGGTTAGGTGAGGTCAAAAACTAGGTTACTAGGTCAAATCAAAGGAAAAGCTTGTTTACACTTTACAGGCCACATTTATAAAAACAAAGAAAAATATCAAACAGGGAATGCCACGCACCAAAAGCGCAGCCTCCTCAAAACGAACCCCCAGCACGCAAACGCGTGCACCACACACACACACACTCAAAGCTTACACATCAGGACAAAACGAACAACGCTCACACACACACACTCAAAGCCAACACATAAGAACAAGACGAATAATAAGCATACACACACGCGCGCACACAAAGTCAACACACAAGGACAAAACGAAAAAACAAAGGAACACAGTAGGGCACCGCCTTGGAACGGTCAGTGGCAAAAACACCACTGGGGAGCTTAAACCGGTTTATGGTGCTTTACAAAAAAGCAAACCTTAAGAACCAAAAACGTATGTACTCAATGCCTTTTCAGAAGACAGAGCAACAAGAGAAACACCCTTAAGGGCCCGACGAAACAGGCCAGAAGACAAATATCAAAACAGTTCAGTCCTGGTAGGATTCAAAAACTGCTCATCATAGAGTCCCCCCTCTTCCGTCAGACGCAATCAAAGAGGGAAGCGTAGTGTCCAACTGTAAACGGGTTGAACACTAAACATGCGGTATGTCTCAAAACAGTTGGGTCGTAACCTCTTTTAATAAAACGTTTGATAATCTCTCCAAAAACATTTGGAAAATTACCATGACCCAAGATCTTATAACTTTATCTTCATGAAATTTAGTCAGAATGTTAATCTTGATTATCTTTAGGTCAAGTTCGAATCTGGGTCATGTAGGGTCAAAAACTAGGACGCCGGGTTAAATCAGAGGAAAAGCTAGTTAACACTTTAGTGACAACATTTATGACCATATCTTAATGAAACTTGGTTAGAATGTTAATCTTGATGACCTTTAGGTCAATAGGTCAGGTGAGCGATACAGGGCCCTCTTGTTTTTCAAAAAGGGCATATGAAAATTATCCAATATCTAAACAGATCATACATTAGATTTTCTTTACAGAAATTGGATATTCTGTATAGATATTATATAGCACATCTGTTTTATTGTAAGCCCTGACTTACTCTGTCGTTTTCTGTGAATGAAGCTATAAGATTTTTGGCTATACTCCTTGCCATTAACATTTGAGTAGCGCTCAGTGAATTCTCATGATCCATCATTATAACAACATGCTTCGACTGCGGCTGCATTGATGATACACATCCCTGAAATTATACATATAACTTGTAAATACAAAGAAAGATAACTTGTCAATATGTTCCCTAAATAACAATAGGAGTTCACATTCCTCCTGAAAAACCGCAAACATGATAGGGCAATATTATATAAACGACTTGAAACATGTTTTAACCCATTTATAAGTTACCATTATTTAAAGTAACAAAAACCCTGTTGGTGAAAAGTGAATTCAATCAGTATTTCACTGACATGGCCAACAGCTGTTACAGTCAGTACCACATCAAACCATTTCTCCATTGAACATGACTTTCTGATTGTATGGCACATTAAGTTCTATCAATCTGCATCCAAAGTCCATTTCAACCATATGGCACCTGGGTACATGGTTTGTAATTCTAACATTTGCTAAGCTTTGTTCCCAGGTACCACTCCACATTCCGATTTACGGAAACACTAGTAACTTTTCCTTTTCAAAACATATACATACGTCAATCATTATCAATTTTATGTCAAGAAGAAGGTTGTGGAAGGGATGGGGGTATGTAGCGCATGCCTCCATGAGCTAGTAAATACATAAACATTGCACTTATCATACCTATTGTCCAACTAAAGTTGTTCATTCCTACCTCCAACTAGAACGCAGTCAAGAAATCACATACATAAAAACTTCAAAGAATTTCTACTCTTAGTAATTACAATGAAAACACTATACATACAAACTACATTAAATCTTTATAGCTGTTACAATATTTTTGCAGAATACCATGGGAACAAAAGATCTGTACCAAAATTAACAATCTAAACAATAATTCCTGTCGAAAACATAAACCACACACATAACAGGATTTTTTCCTGACAGGAGACAAAAAAAACTTCGCCAAAAAAACAACAATGGGTTGCCGCCTGACAGTGCTGCAACATACCATAACACTTAGATGCTTTATTTTTTATTCAAAAAAGGCTTTGACCCAGTAAAAATATGTATATGCTTGTATTCTTTTCAGTATGGAAGAGTAACATGAATTTCTTCTCAACTTTGAAATGTCAGTACTTCATCTCAACACAGGGAATTCACAACGAGTACCCAGGCAGTGCCTTCCATTCGACAAACTTCACATCGATGCATGATGCTAGACACAGGTGAGTAATGAACTGCCCAATCATGCATGTAAGTAGTGAAGTCTTAACCATTATCATGCTAGACATTACTGATTCTGCCTTTGCGACCATTGTAGATCATGATCAGCCTGCACATCTGTGCAGTCTGATCATGATCTGCACTGTTTGCCATTCAGTCAGTGTAGTTTTGGTAAGCACCCCTCTTACCAGTTAATGGTACTGTCCAAATTGAAAGATGGGTAAGTTCGTTATAGAAATTTAGCAGGGTAAGGGTTAAGGAAGGTCAGCACTTCCAAAGTGCACCAGTATTAGCATGTTTTCTCTTCCTGGGAGGTGCAAGAATCATGATGGAGAGAGAGAGGGAGAGAAACAAGAGCAGCCTTTTACAGACAATAGCCACCGTGCTGAGAGCATGTGAAAAAGTAATTAATTGTTAGAGAGGGGTGACTGGCAGCACATATATACAGGTTTCTGTATATTAAAGCAGTCTAATTTATCACCAGAATTGTTCTCTACACTCTTACTAACTGAGAAAAAATACTTTAAAAGCTGAAGAATGTACTTTATATTAATATGAAATAGCTTGCAAAGAAAAAACTTAAGAAGAATGTGAATTCATATGGTTCCTACATAAGAGCTTACTAAGGACAGTAAGCATAAGGTCATTTGTTATCCACGACACCACATTAATGACGAAAATGTTTTATCCCGCAGATGGCAGCACTTGCCGCATACAGACCAGCACCAAGTTGCTTTCATTCTGTGACAATGTTTTGGGATGAGGGGGGGGGGGGGGGGGGGGGGGGGGGGGGGGCGGTACCTTATTTGAACTGTCATGGCTCAACGAATGTACGCACAATTGATATCGCTGTTATGTTTATTTAACAGAACTGCTGATTAAACAATGTGTCCAATTTTCATTCAAATGTCAAAATTTGGCAAAGATGAAAACAAAAGTCAGGTGTGGAGTTAGAAAAATTGTTGAAAAATGATTATAAAATGACACTGCAAATGCATTTCTTGCACTTCAGGCAGGAATAAATTTTGAATTTAAGCTTTGAACTGACTATAAAAAGAATATTCACATACTGTACACCCTTTGAGAAATGTGTGCGAAAGAGAAAATATGATAGGTTTTGTGGAAGAAGACTACAACGGAAAATGAATTACATATAAATGTATAGAAATTCTCACGTAAATAGTTAAAATCAATTTACTGTCATGTATAAACCAAGTATTTTTAGCTCAATAAGGAGAGCGCAGATCTAAGGATCGCGGGGTCGTGAGTTCGATCCCCGGGAGAGATGTATGTTCTCCATGACGATTTGATAATAGACATTGTCAGGAGTAATTTCGTCCTCCACTGCTGAATCATATGGAGAAGTTGGCAGTTACTTGCGGGGAAAAGGCTACTTCTTGTAGAGACTCCAGAACACTGATTAGGTTAATTAACCGTCGTTACATGACTGAAATACTGTTGAAAGTAACATTTATATAATAATGTATAATAATTTTATATGGAATGCTTCTCCAGCTGCTATAGAAATGATTTCAAATCTGGTGATGATTTATTATATGATATATATTTATGTTAATTTGTCCACGCGGTGATGGTAAAATAGGACCATTTTAGAGGAATAACTGAGATATTGACCACATCATAGGTGTACACAGTACACGTGCGGTAATAAACAAAACAGAACAGATCTGTAGGGTTTCAACTTGTTAATCTATACAGTGATATCTTAATGAAACTTGGTCAGAATGGCAATATTGGTGATCTTGAGGTCAAGTTTTAATCTAGGTCAGGTTGGGTCAGAAACTAGGTCACCAGGTCAAATCAATGGTAAAGCTTGTTAACACTCCAGAGACCTAATTTTAAGATTGAAACTCATGAGAATTGATCAGAATGTTTGTCTTGATGTCTTGTAGGTCATGTTTGAATCTAGTTCATGTGGGGTCAAAAACTAGGTCACCAGGTCAAATCAAATGAAAAGCTTGTGAACACTCTTGATGCCACATTTATGACCATATCTTCATGAAACTTGGCCAGAATGTGATTATTGATGATCTTTAGGTCAAGTTTGAATTTGAGCGCTAGTACAACACTCATATAAAACTCCAGAAGTCACATTTTCTACTTCATTTTCATAAAACTCTGTCAAAATGTTTGTCTCTATGAAATCAAGGCAAACTTCGATTGTAACTAATCAGGGGTTAGAATTAAGTCAGGTGAGCGATACAGGGGCTTCAGGGCCCTCTTGTTTTTTATTGATAGTGTTCATGAGAGGTAATGAAATGTGAAAAACACCTTTAATGCCCCTAGCACCGGCTTAAGCGGAACCCTATTACACATCTGTTGAATGGACTCCATGATCCTAAAGGACCAGAAAATATAAAAACACTGAAACCAAGTACGGGGAGACTTTTTACAGTCGCAGTGTGGCACTTAATTATTATTATTATTATTATACCAGATTTATATAGCGCCCTTTTCATGATCAATTTCACGTTCAAAGGCGCTTTACATAGTTCAAATGCAGCCACACAGGGCGCATAATTCATCCTCTACTAGTACAGACACAGAGCGATCTGACCAGAGGGACAGAGTGAGACAAAGCCCCCACGACAGAGAGATCAGAAATCAGATACAGGCTTGTCCGGCTAACTTAGCCTAGCTCGTTGCGAATAGACAGCCTGGTTCTTTAACGTGCCCAGTGTATAGCACTGATACACGCAAGGATTGCCTGGGTTCCTGACCAGTACACCTCTAGTTAGGTGGGAAACACTGAAAAGCGTTTCTGAAAATTCCCGAGTAGCTGCCGGGGATCGAACCCCCGACCTCAGGATTGGAAGGCCAGTGTGCAAACCACTGAGCTATCCGTCCACCTTAAAGATTGCTATTATGATAGTTAATAAAATCTGTAATGATCCTTTGGAAGCAAAAAGATCAACCAAGAATAATAGCAGATTCGGTTTGTAATTTTAATTTCAACATAAAGAAATAAGACTTCGACCAGAGCTGTTATATTTCGCCCGCCCGCCCGCTCAGCTCAATAGGGAGAGCGCAGATACACGGATTGCGGGGTCGTGAGTTTGATCCCTGGGTGGGGCATAATATGTTCTCTGTGAAGATTTGATAAGCCACCTTCTGAAATCATTCGTCCCCTACCTCTGATTCATGTGGGGAAGTTGAGGAGAACAGGTTTGTACTGGTATAGAGTGCAGAAACACTGGTTAGGTTAAATGTCCACCGTTACATACTGAAATATTGTTGAAAAAAGGCGTTAAACCCAAAACAATCTCATCAAATCGTTCAGCACGACATTTGTGTTGTGCAGGTGTACTGTTTAATTTTTCAGCTTGGGTGTTTTGGCAGTTTCTGTGATATGGAGGCTCCATAACCTAAGATCCCTACTCTAAATTCCAGTTTGTTTCGTTCTGCTTAGGGCAAAACCATCAATTATCTGATGATGGATGGATGAGTTGGGTTTTACGGCGAATCGACACAAAAAGGTCATATATCGCCGAGAAAAAGTTAAATGAATTACGTTAATTGCAAAGCATAAATAAAACTATTAAAGTAAAAGCGTATATACATAAATAGTGTAAAAAATCAAATGCAAACATTAAAAAGTATAAAAGTGGTGAATAAAAATCAAATAAGGTTCAGATTTTATGATATATACCTATTTGTTTCAAAAACTGCAAAATTTTGTCGGCTGAAATTTGCTCGTACAGCTCTTTTAGAGATTCAACATTATAGTATGAGTTGCGCTGTGGATCGAAGTCTATACAGTCGATTAAAATATGTTTAATAGTAATTATCTGATGATCATACGCCGCTTTTCATGGAATTGCACTCTATGCACCGCCGTATGAATACATCTAAAGGTGTCTCAAAATCATGTTCTGGTAATTCTAACATGTGTAAATGTTGACTTCTGCTAGAGGGCCTGGACGGTACAGACTCAAAATGAACCTGCTACATTTTCGTTATGTCGTGTTAAGCGACCTGTGGTTTTCCACTTTTTCTATTAAGTTTAATAGAAACTACATTTCTGACAATATTTGTTTGTTTTGGGTTTAACGCTGTTTTTCAACAGTATTTCAGTAATGTAACGGCGGGGTTTCCGACAAGAGACTGCGTTAATCATTCATTCTGCCCCTTGCCGGAGTGGGGGGGAGGGGGTGGGGGTGGAGTAGAAAATTCCGGCTCTATCTCCATGCAGATGGGTACGACTCCCCCGAAAATGGAGCCGCCCATTTGCCGTGGGTGGCGGTCGGAGAGGAGGGTCCTGGATGTTGAGGTGCCCCATAGCACCCCGGGGAGATGATGCATGCTTGTTTACATGCTTGGGTACCAATTCGGTCTAGACGTTTTTGGTGGTCGTATTGCCCCGATACGATCAATCGGCTGGTCATGCCAAGCCCTAGGAAATTGCACTTTAATTACTCTTACATCTTCTAACTCGTCATATCAAATTGCATCTGTTTCTATTTCGTTTTGACAATGCACAGTTATCTTCTTTTGGCAAATTAACGTCACACAAAATCAAATGTACTTTCCTTCTCTCGTCACATTTTACTGCTTTCAGCAACTTTCATAGTACGTTCACACAAAAGTATTGAACACGTTATGGCAATATGTATTACAATTTCTATCCTAGAAGGCGGTGGCTTAGGGTCAATTGGTTGGGTAAAGTAGCAATCCCTTGAATCCCCTTATTGCATTTTTGCAATACAGCTGGTGATATTAACAAGATCGCAAAATACCTGGCCGAGTATATCACTACAGTATCCCTAACATGTTTGAGCTGGATATCCGCTCTGCTTACATGTTCCCTTGTTAGAATCCGCGGCGGGTGGGGGCTGCGAGTGACGAATGTTAACAAATTCATCATGGAAAATCAAAATAAAAACAAACGACCGCATACCGAAATAGACTCAGATGGCACGGAAGGTGAGAATTCCTCTCACCGACCATACACATCCAACATGGCATTTCCAAGATTTCTGTTAATTCAGTCAACAGATGAAACTTTTAAAATGACAAGTCTTTCTCCATTCGTAATTGAAAAAAACACTTCAAAGTGTAGCAGCCGAAGTCCGTTAAAAAGTTACGCACAGGGGATCTGCTCGTTGAAGTAGAAAAAGCAGCACATGCTTAAGCCTTAAAATTTACTTAAACTAACATCCTTCTTCAACCGGCCATGTAAGTGCATTGCACACCGCACTCTGAATTCCTCAAGGGGGGTCCTCCGCTGTCCTGATCTTGATGGAGTTTCGGAGTCGGAAATTGTGCACGGCCTTACTGATCAACATGTCACGGATGCTAGACGAATCAAAATTAAACGATTAGGAAAAGAAATAAACACAAACACTATTATTCTTACTTTCAGCATACCTTTCCTTCCTTCAGTCAAAAAAGTTGGATACCTCATGACAAAAGTTACAACCTATATCCCTAATCCACTTCAATGCTACTTCTGTTTTAAGTTCGGACACAACGAGAGAAACTGCAAAAGTGATCACATTTGCCCAAAGTGCTGTCGAGGTGGCGATTCCCATGACGAGGACAAGTGCAATTATACAGTGCGTTGTGTGAATTGCGACGAGTCACATTCAGCCAGGTCTCGCGACTGCAAAACGTGGAAACTCGAGAAGGAAGTTCTTCATGTCAAGTTCACACAAGGCATTGGATTTCCAGAAGCCAGGCAAATTGCCAGTGCTAGATTTACATCTCCATCACTCGCACAAACTTATTCATCAATCACTAAATCTGTCGCTAACAAAACAACACAGTGTATTGATGCTTTTACTCAAACAGATTCAGTGACCGTTTCTCAAAATCCAGCCCCAACTTCGGAACCCAGTAAACAACAATCAAATGTACAGAAAAATCCTCAAAGTAAAGCTTCAGCTGCAATACAAAACATCCCTAATTACAAGCCACAACAACAACGATCAAGCAATGTATCTAACAATTCAACAAGTACTTCATCATCGGTAAAGGTGAATAAAACACCTAGACAAAGAATAGAACTAAATACCGGTGGAGTGGGGAAGGGATCTAATGATCCCATTAGCCACTACAACCGGTTTGAACATCTAGCAGTAGATGTAGATATGGAGGACGAGGAGGATGGACGTTCCTCTAAGGCTCCTGTCATACCTCCTAAACCTTTAACGGAGAAAAAGATTACTAGGATGTCTTCTCCTGAGAAGACTGAATAGTGTGAATACCATGTTTCCAGATAGAACATAATTATGTCGAATAAAATAATCCAGTGGAACTGTCGTGGACTTAAAGCTAATTATCATGAAATTCTCCTTCTATCAAAATATAATCCCTCTTTGATGTGTTTAAGTGAAACTTTTTTGAAAGAAAGTGACAACATATCCTTTAAAAATTATTCAACCTATAACTTTATCAATAAAAGTTCAGAAAAGGCTTCTGGTGGCGCATCAATTTTAATAAATAATGCACGTCCGCATAGAGAAATTGTTTTGAATACTACCATTAAGTCATTTGCATTGCATGTAACTATAACTAAAACATTTTGTTCAATATATATACCTCCTAAATTTAAACTTAATCTTGAAGATCTTGACAACCTGATCAATCAACTACCGCAACGCTTTATTCTGATGGGAGATTTCAAGGTCACCACGAGTTTTGGGGTTGTTCTGATAGCAATGCTAGAGGTCAAATTATTGAAACCTTTATTGAAAGAAATTCTCTCTGCTTACTTACTGAATGATAAATCCAAAACATACTTACATCCTGCTACAGGACACTACTCTTCTCTTGATTTGTCAGTTTGTCAACCAAGCCCTTTTCTTGACTTCGAATGGAGGGTGCTAGATTACTTACATGGGAGTGATCATTTCCCGATTATCTTATCAAGTATTGTTCAGCAAACGTCAGCTGATTCCTCTTATTTTAAATTTAATAAAGCTGACTGGCAGCAATATCAGTCTTTATGCAAAAATGATTTGTCTTTGGAGAATTTCGCCAATTTTTTCGATCCTATTGATCGGTTTTCTGTTATTTTATCAGATATTGCAGATGAGTCCATTCCAAAAACTTCAAAAAATAGTAAATAAAAAAATAAACCATGGTATAATGATGATTGTAAGACCGCTATTCGAAAACGTAGAGCGGCCGTTATAAAATTTAATATTCCACCGACAAAAGACAATCTGCAATCAGTTAAGGTTCTTAGAGCAAAAGCTCGCAGAACTATAAAACAAGCAAAGAAAGACTCCTGGCATTCATACGTTTCTAAATTTAATTCTAGGTCATCGGTTAAAAAAAGTGTGGGAAATGATTCTAAAAATAAGTGGAAAAGAAAAAACTTCAAATGTTTCTCATCTTAAACAATCTGACCAGACTACTGCATCTACCACAGAAGACATTGCTAATACTCTTGGTGAAGCTTTTTCAAAAAACTCTTCTTCACATAATTATGACCAAAGATTTCAAAACATTAAATTAACTAAAGAAAGCAAACCTTTGGATTTTGATTCAAATAATGAGGAAGATTATAATAAATCTTTTTCGATCACGGAGTTAATTGACTCTCTAGACAAATGTCATGATACTGCAGCTGGTCCAGACCAAATACATTATCAACTTTTGAAACACTTAACACAAGAATCATTAGACCTTCTCCTTGAAATCTACAATATTACATGGAAAACTGATATTTTTCCAGACTCCTGGAGAGAAGCTATTGTTATTCCCATACAAAAACCCGAAAACGATAGCACGAACCCAAGTAATTATAGATCGATAGCTCTTACTAGTTGTTTATGTAAAACTCTGGAACGTATGATTAATTCTAGACTAGTTTGGTACCTCGAATCGCAAGGTTTAATTACAAACTTTAAAAGCGGCTTTCGCAAACAACGCAGCACAACCGATCAACTTGTTCGACTGGAAAATTTTATTCGTGATGCATTTATTAAAAAAGAGCATCTAGTGTCTGTCTTTTTCGATTTAGAAAAAGCTTATGACACTACATGGAAATATGGTATTATGAATGATCTTAACGACATAGGTTTAAAAGGCCGTCTGCCAACATTCATATCACAATTTTTATCTGATCGAAGATTTAAAGTACGTGTTGGTGATTCCCTTTCTGACTCTTTTGAGCAAGAACAGGGAGTTCCACAAGGTTCAATTTTATCTGTCACATTTTTACCATCAAAATTAATGATGTCGTGAAATGTTTGTTACCAGGGACAGACTGTCCATTATATGTTGACGATTTTTTGATATGTTATCGTTCAAAAAATATGCGTACGATTGAACGCCAATTACAACAGTGTTTGAATAAAGTCCAAACTTGGGCCATGGAAAATGGATTTAAATTTTCCCAATCGAAAACTCAATGTGTCCACTTTTGCCAATTACGGAAACATCATTGTGACCCTGAGCTTTTTCTAAATAGTACAAAAATACCCGTTGTTGATGAAGCAAAATTTCTTGGTGTTATCTTTGATAAAAAGCTTTCGTTTGTACCGCATATAAAATACTTGAAAGCCAAATGTCTGAAGTCATTAAATCTTTCAAAGGTAATTTCAAATACTGATTGGGGAGCCGATCGCACGGTGTTATTAAGACTTTATAGGGCTTTAATTAGATCTAAGCTAGATTACGGTTGTATTGTTTATGGTTCCGCAAGAAAATCTTATTTACAAATGTTAGATACCATACATAATCAAGGTCTTCGTATTGCTCTTGGTGCATTCCGAACATCGCCAGTTGAAAGTTTTTATGCTGAAGCAAACAAACTATCTCTTTTCACACGCCGAGAAAAACTTTCACTGCAATATGCTTTAAGAGTGCCTGCTATTAAATCCAATCCTGCTCATGAAATTATTTTTAAACCAAAGTACTCCGATTCATATGAGGAAAAATCAAACCGTTTGGATTTCGCATACAATCTTCTATGAATGAAACTGACTTTGAATTCGATGGTATTAAAGAAAATTCAATTCCAGATACACCACCATGGACCCTTCATTCCCCTACAGTTCTTTTCGATTTGAAAACTGCTTTTAGAAAGTCTGAAACAACCCCTGAAATAGTCTGAAACAACCCCTGAAATATTCAAGTCCAAATATCATGAAATCAAATCAACTTACAAGGACTATTTTGCAATTTACACAGACGGTTCAAAAGATGAGTCAAAGGTTGGCTGTGCTGCTGTCAGCCTCCTTCATCAATCAAAATTACGTTTGCCAAATAATGCAACAATATTTTCAGCCGAGGCCAAAGCTATTGATTTAGCCTTAAATTTTATATCAAGAAATAGTGCAGACAAATGTATTATCTTTTCCGACTCGCTTTCTGTTTTACAGTCAATTCATAACCGAAATATGGAAAATCCATTCATTCAAAATATTCTTCTCGGGTTTCATGAACTATCTTTAAAAAAGTTCATCATATTTTGTTGGATTCCTAGTCATGTTGGTATTCATGGAAACAGGATGCTGATATTGCAGCAAAGAAATCCCTTTTATTATCACAATCTAATTTGAAATTACCACATACCGATTTTAGGCCCGATATAAACAAATACATTTTATCTAAATGGCAATCGTCATGGAACCGTGCTTCATTCAATAAACTTCATGATAATCAAACCTACTCTAGGGGAATGGCACCAAGGAACAGATCTGTTCGCAGGGAGGAAGTTGTTCTTTTCTCGCTGTCGAATAGGTCATACCCGTTTGACTCACTCTTACCTTTTGAATAAAGAAGATCAACCCGAATGTGTACCATGTCAAACACCGCTAACTATTAAACACATTTTAATCGACTGTATGGACTTTGCTACACAACCCAGTACATATTATGACGTTCAATCTTTAAGAGCATTATTTGACAACGTTTCAGTTGGAAATATTTTATCGTGTTTAAAGCAGATAGGAATATATTAAAAGATCTAAGGATGTTTTTAGGTATGCTTTACATTTTTACATCGATGTTTAGGCTTTACACTGTTTGCCTTGTTCTCGGTGCTTCCGAGGGATCTACTTTCCAGATTTTATTTACAGTTGGCGTTTGAAATATGACTTCTTCTCGGCGATATATGACCATTTTGTGTCGATTCGCCGTAAAACCCAACTCACTCACTTTCATCATTCATTCGTATGGTACCTTATCGTAGTAATTCTTGTAAACTTGTACGGAAGGTCGGTGGTTCTACCCAGGTGCCCGCTCGTGATGAAATATGCACGGAGGGGCACCTGGGGTCTTCCTCCACCATTAAAGCTGGAAAGTCGCCATATGACCTAAAACTGTGTCGGTGCGACAATAAACCCAACAAAATAAATAAATAAACTTGTAAACTTGAATAAACTTGAATAAATAAAACAACTTGAATAAATATAACAGTTCAAACATAGGCTGACGTCTGTTCTCCGTCAATCTAATGTACGCGTTTCATGTCGAGCAAAGAGCCCGTTATACTTTTAACTGATAATTGGTGTATTTCAAAATTCTTCGCTAAGTGGTATCATGATAGTTTACGTGACTTGTCAGGACTAAAGAAACAAGTAATTCTCATAATATCATGTTGTCTACTTGATAAGCTAAATATAACACAATTTTCCAAAAGCAAGGTATTTTCTGTCAAAATGATCTAATTATTAGAGTTCTTTGAGCAATGAATGATAGAGTTGGATTTTATGAAAGGTCATATATTGCCGAGAAACGTTGCACTGAAAATATTATTCAAAAATAAACATCGCTGAAACATCTGCACGTATAATTCTATACTTGATGTGTAAGGAACCTCAACCAATGGCATTCGTTTTTCTTGTAAAACAAAAAGTGGAAACGCCACAGGTCGCTAGTCACGGCCAAAATAAAATCAAGAGGCGTGGGAATTCCCCTCACATCAGGTTTTCAAAACGTTTTTTTTTTTAGTATCATTGATTTAGACCTTGCAGTGACTGACCCCAGTTGTAAAAAACCAAAACCTTTCTTCCTTAATATGCTACCTAAATACAAAGTTACATTTGCAGTATCTCATTCCTAGCTAGAGCTATTCAATGAAAATTGTTTTTCCTTTTTTACAGTGACCCATAATACAGTTTAAAGCTAGTTCTTCATAATAAGCTTGATTGACATTAAAGTTTGGTAACGGTATGTTAATCGTTACTTAAAAACTGGAAACCACCTTTTTGATGAATCCAGCAATATATCTTTTTAGTAACTGTGACATTGACCCTATGACATCTAAATTGCTTTTTTATTACAAGACAAAAGCGCTAAAAGTACCGCCACCCATCATTCCACAGCACAAAATTACCTTTTCGCCAAACGCTCTAGTCCACTGCTCCACGATGGAATTTTGCACATTAAATCAATTGTACTGAACTTAAACCAGACCCTATATGCAATCCCAGCCTAGTTTATTTGTCGAGCCCGCTTGCGCAAGCAAAAGCATAGTTGTCCAAGTGGCTATTCGGTGTATGTGCGTGCGTCCGTCCGAATTTGTTTGTCCGGACCATAACTTTTACATGCATAGAGCAATCCATTATCGTGATTATATTCGATCCCCGGCCGCGTCATACCAAAGACGTAAAAAAATGGTACTAGTAGTTTCCTCGCTTGGCGCTCAGCATTAAGATGGTAGTGCTAGGACTGGTCAGTCGGTATCAGTATAATGTGACTGGGTGGGGTATCATGTAACGTGTCTACGTCGTGATATTCCAGTGAGGCAGCACTATAAAGTTGGGCATTGTGCTAACTAATACAAGTAGACACCGTCGTTTATGACTGAAATATTGAAAAAGACGTTAAACCCGGTCACACACACAGTTGGAGGTCAATGGTCATGTCGGATCTTGTCCGGACCATAACTTTGACATGCATTGAGGAATCTTGTTTATATTTGGCATGAATGTAAACCTAAGTGAGACGGAGTGTCAGGCGCAAATTCCAGGTTCCTACTCAAAGGGCAAGGCCACAATAGAAGGTCAAAGATCTTGACCGGCCCATAACTTTGACATGCATTGAGAAATCTTGTTCCGATATTTCTCCGCAGGATTCATGAACTATCTTTAAAATAGGCTATTATATTTTGTTGGATTCCTAGAAACAAGGATGCCGATACTGCAGCAAAGAAATCCCTTTCATTATCACAATCTAATTTGAAATTACCATATACTGATTTTAGGCCAAATATAAACAAATATATTTTATGTAAATGGCAACTGTCATAGAACAATGCTTCGTTCAATAAACTTCATGATTTTAATAAAATCTGGAAAGTAGATCCCTCGGAAGCACCGAGAACAAGGTAAATAGTGAAAATTGCAGACCTTGTTTGATTGCGTCTGTTAACCTACTCTAGGGGAATGGCACTGAAGGAACAGATACATTTTATGTAAATGGCAATCGTCATGGAACAATGCTTCGTTCAATAAACTTCATGATGTTAAACCTACTTTAGGTGAATGGTACCAAGGGAAAAGATCTGTTCGAAGAGAGGAAGTTGTTCTTTCTCGTTGTCGAATAGGTTATACCCGTTTGACTCATTTCTTAATTTTCTGAACAAAGAAGAACAGCCTGAATGTGTACCATGTCAGATACCGCTTACTATTAAACATATTTTAGTCGACTGTGTGGACTTCGTTCCACAGCGCAGTACATGCTATGACGTTCAATCTTTGAAAGAGTTGTTTGAAAACATTTCAGTCAGCAATATCTTGTCCTTTTTAAAGCAGATAGGCATTTATCACAAAATCTGAAATCATATATTTTTCTTTACACATTTTGCAATATTGTTGTTTGTCACTAATATTTTAACCCTTTGTATACGTTTTTGCATAAATGTTTTAGACATGCTTTACAATTTACTGTACATTTTTATATGTTTATACATTTTTACATAATTGTTTTTCAGAGATGCTTTTCAATTAACGTTTTCAAAGCGCTTGTTTTCGGCGATATATGGCCTTTTTGTGTCGGTTCGCCGTAAAATCTAACTCACTCACTGTTCGCAGGGAGGAAGTTGTTCGGTATAGCCATTCGCGTCGTATTTTGACTGATGAGTGAATTAACTATACAGAATGGAAGTGCAAATCCGTTTTGATCAATGTAAGTTTATTAATTCCTTATCAAAGTCCTTTAATACAGTTTAAATTAGAAAAGTTATTTCTCTCCCCTTAAATATTACGTAAATAAATGAAAAATCAACAAAATTACCAAGAGCGCCCTGACGCAAAAATTGGCAGCTCGAATTAAGATGTAGCACCTTGGATAGCTACTCAGAGAATGCGCACTGATGATAATAGTCGTTAGTTTAAATAAGCAGCTTTTCATAATCCAGTCAGGCGGACGGAAACGTAAGCGTCCGTCCGTCCACACCATGGGCTGAATGACATAAAATATTCCCATATAGAAATTTATCAATAACCATCCTGTCAAAAGTTAAAATCCCATAAAATCTTAAATTTCCTGGCCAAGTGTCCGGTTAGTATAAAGGACAGGAAGCTTAGATTGTCAAATACATGTCCTGCGACTAGGTCATAGTGTTATACTTCTTTCTTGTTTGACTCAGTCTTATCTTTTGATTAAAGATCAATCCGAATGTGTACCATGCCAAACACGGCTAACCATTAAACATGTTTTAATCGACTGTGTGAACTATGCTCCACAGGGCAGTACAATGTGTCATACCATGACGTTCGATCTTTGAAAGAAAGTTATTTGAAAAATTTTCAGTTAGAAATATTTTATCTTTTTTTAAAATAGATAGGGATTTATCAAAAACTCTGAACATTTCAATTTTTTTTCACATTTTTTTTGCAACTGATTTTAACACTATATACGAATATACATTTTTAGCTCGACTTTTCGAAGAAAAAGTAGAGCTATTGTACTCGCCCGGCGTCGGCGTTGTTGCGTCGCCGTTGGTTAAAGTTTTTGATAAAGTCAAATATCTCTGTTACTTTCAAAGCTTTTGACTTGAAACTTAAAATACTTATTTACCATCAAAGTCTACACCAGGAGAAACAATCCCCATAACTCTGATTTGAATTTTGACAGAATTATGCCCCTTTTTAACTTAGAATTTTTGTTAAAAATGTTTATAAAGTCAAATACCTCTGTTACTATTAAAGCTTTTGACTTGAAACTCAAAATAGATATTTACTATCAAAGTCTACACCAGGAGACGCAATTCCCTTAACTCTGGTTTGAATTTTGACAGAATTATGCCCCTTTTTAACTTAGAATTTTTGGTTAAAGTTTTTGATAGTCAAATATCTCTGTTACTATCAAAGCTTTTGACTTGAAACTTAAAATACTTATTTACCATCAAAGTCTACACCAGGAGTAACAATATCCATAACTCTGATTTGAATTTTGACAGAATTATGCCCCTTTTTAACTTAGAATTTTTGTTAAAAAATCAAATATCTCTGTTACTGTTAAAGCTTTTGACTTGAAACTCAAAAAAGTTATTTACTATCAAAGTCTACACCAGGAGACACAATTCCCATAACTCTGATTTGAATTTTGATAGAGTTATGTCCCTTTTTAACTTAGAATTTTTTTACTGACAAAGCTCTAGTTTAGAGTCAAGCACAGAAAAGTCGAGCGCGACTTGCCCTTGTCCGTCCGTCCGTCCTTCCGAGAATGTTGTGTCGCGCCTAGATCCAAAAGTATTTGACGTAGAGTCACAAAATTTTAAAGGAATGTTGGTCAGCATGTGTAGTTGTGCACCTGGGGTTTCGCTTCCGGATTCATTCAGTCGTGTAGGAGTTATGGCCCCTGACTTAGTAAAACATTGGTCATTTTAATGTTGTGTCGCGCGTAGCTCCAATAGTATTTGACCTAGAGTCACCAAAGTTTACAGGAATGTTGGTCAGCATGTGCAGTTGTGCACCTGGGGTATCGCGTCCGGATTCATTCAGTCATGTAGGAGTTATGGCCCCTGACTTAGTTAAAAATTGGTCATTTTAACGTTGTGTCGAGCGTAGTTCCAAAAGTATTTGACCTAGAGTCACCAAAGTTTACAGGAATGTTGGTCAGCATGTGCAGTCGTGCACCTGGGGTTTCGCGTCCGGATCCATTTACTATTTTAGGAGTTATGGCCCCTGACCTAGGAAAAAATGGTTAAGTTTTGCTTTTTTTTTTGAAATAGCAACATATTGTTATCCCAAAGTTGATCTGTGTCCTTTTTCATGTAGTGGGGGCATCTGTGTCCCATGGACACATTTCTAGTTTAAATAAATGCTTTTAGGCATGCTTTACAATTTGCGTTTTCAGTATGGCTTCTCAGCGATATATGACCTTTTTGTGTCGGTTCGCCATAAAACTCAACTCACTCACTGACACACTGACTCTGTCTCAAAGGTCAAGGTCACAGTTAGGGGTCGAAGGGCGGGCTTGACATGTTGCCCGTAGGCATCCAGTCTATAAGCTACTTGTCAGTTTAATTTCAATTCATCAATTGAAACTTAAATCATTCAGCGGAAACTTTCTTTTTTTAGTAACAGTGATCTTGAATTCACTGACCAGGTGGCTTGCTGAAGGTTGGTGGTTCTACCCAGGTGCCAGCCTGTGATGAAAAAATCACATAGTGGCACCTGGGGGATCTTCCTCAACCATCAAAGTTGGAAAGTTGTCATATTACCTATAAGTGTATCGATGCTACGTTAAACCCAGCAGAAACAAAAATACTCCACTTTCAACATTTGTCGTACTATATAGACTACATATAGGCCAAATTTCATTTCAATATATCAACCCAAACCTAAATTATTGAATGGACACTACATTTCATGACGATTTAAGAAAAATTTCTCTGTTTTAGTAAATGATCTTCACCTTGCCAGATGGCATCATAATGACTTGTTTCAAAAAGAAAAACAAAACAGGATTGCTACTTATATGCCAAGTTTAATTTAAATCCTTCCATCGAAACTTAACGTTTTTTTTTCTTCTATTTTCAGTAACAGCGACCTTGACCTTGACTTCAATCCCAACCTTGGTGTTACTATATGCTATTTTTTCAACCTAAACTTAAAGTTATTGAACGGAAACCAAATCTTTACGCCGTAATTTAGCGAAATTCTAATGTGAACTTTCAATGTGCCTGTTTTTAGTGGTCATGCACTTTACATTTGACTGTTATTATACAAGAGGAAAACTATGACTCATTTGCAAAGTTAACTCCACAACCGACTTTAAGATGCTTCGTAATATCATTTTAAAACGAGTATAGTGATAGACCAAAGCCGAGCCTGAAATAAGCCAGAGGGACACATTTGGCCTTCATTCAACAAAAAATGTATGACTTTAATACGTGTTTGTCTGACGTTAAATTGTAAACTAAATAAGTAGATAAATTATTAACCTGTGTTGATCTTGGTATGTTAAAGTTAAGTTAAAGATGTAATCAATTATAAAAGATGTCTCTACTCTAATTTTACTTCCGGTGACATTAAAAAGAGACCTTCCTCTTAAAGGGAAAGTATAAGACATTATAACAGCCATCATAGATTTTCCAGATAATGCAAAGCAACGTTAATGGTTTGCCTAATTGCAATTTTCCCTGAAAGCCTCGAGAACAATCTTTTCCTATTTCAGTTAATGTCTTGAAGACAGATACATTTCCTGTTCTGAATGGTCATCTTATTTCTGATGTATCATTCTGGCACGATATATTAACCCTTAGCCTGCTGACGGCAAGTGATTCTGTCTTTGCGACCCGTGCAGTCTTATCATTGAACGCTATTTAACCAATATATTTGGTAAGCACCCATTTTAACAGTTACTGGTACTGTCAAAATTAGAAAGTTGTCCAGCAGAGTAAGGGTTAAAATGTAAAGACTGGGTACGTAGAGTACCAAGGGAAGTTAGAATTTGTTTGGTCTTTACAGTTTTCCCGACCCTTTCTGTAACTAAGAATTAACATTGGTCATTTGAATTTTTATACGATACAGTTGTTCTTTTCAACATATATGGAATAATATTTGGCTTTAGTGCATATTTTAATTTAGATGCTTGAATCAAAATGTAAAAAAACAAAATGATATTAGTGATTCTAGTTCTAGGTAATGCATAATCAACAGTACAGTTGGAAGTATAAGGATGTCTACCATGTATTTTATTATTCCTTTCAACTTGTACCCGACATTAGAATTTGATGTATGTGTGTAACCGGTCTCTGTGTGTACGTACCGCACATTACAGTGTTTCTTTTAACTGTAAGTAAATAAACAAACAGTATCAGTCTAGATTAAAACAAATTATAAGAACTTGGATCAATAGCTGGCTTGTTGGCGCTGAGGATGAGTGGATGGATATGTGATCACTTTGTAGTGATACTTTTTCGATTTGATTCTTGCGTTCGCCCAAAGAAATTTTTATTTTGCATTACATAGTTTTTTTTTCGGTTTCTTATTCACGGGTATGAAACGTTGCCTGCGGCACAAAAAGTGCCCGCTGAAAAGAAGGCTTCGCGCTTCTGACGATGTTGACAGAAATAATTGGCATGGTGTGTAAAATCAATGTTTTGGTTATTTTCTTTTTGCAGAAAAGAAATCGGGGAATGCAGTGGGATGTAGTTGTATCTTGCAGACATATCCATGCCCAGTTTGTAAAAAATATGTAATATTGTGAGTGTTTTTCATCGGGTACAGTAACGTGAAGATTCCAAAAGCAGTGAATATTTCAAGTCATCACCTCCTGCTAAAAAGGAATGATGTATTTCTGTCGTATATTATATAAAGACATGATTTCTGATCGATTGAGATACAATACATGTCCAGGAAAAGGCATATCCCCTCGTTCTGCTGACTTTTTAGATAAGTGCCGCAGGCATCTCGATGGTGTCGCATCGTAAGGGTCTAAGACATCTCGAATACTATTGTGTGGAAAGTGAAAAGGCTCCTTTATTCCTCTAGGAACCTGGGAGTAAATAGTAGTTAAATGTATAGTTCATTTTGTATTTCCAGATGGATGTACATGTATTGAAATGCATTTCATTGATTCAAAGACGTAAACAAGGCAGTCGAGACATCAGAATGTAAAACACCGATAAGCACACAGACCTAAATAAGATTTAAACGGCAAAGAGTGAGTAGAACGCGTAAATATTTTTTTGCCGAATTTCAGCAATGATTAGATCTTCAAACAAAGGCATTTATTAGTAAACAGTTGCCGTCCGTCCGTCTGTCACTCTATGTCCAGAACATTTCAATTCCAATAACTTCTTTTTTTTACAAGATTATCCCAGTTCTGCGATGAAGATAACAACATTAGTGGATTGCTTTTAATATCTCCTACCCGCTACTGGAGTGGTCACACCTTTCACATCAATTCCCGTACTTTTTTGTCAAAATGAATTTAATCTGTAACTCTGACTTGCCCCACTGTGTTCCTTCATTTGTTTATTTTGTCCTTGTGTGTTTGCTTTGTGTGTGTGTTGATCGTGTGCGCGTTTTGGGAGCGTTTTTAGAACGTGGCTTTCCCTGTTTGATATTCTTCCTTTTTTTACTCTGTTCAAAATGGATTTAGTGTGTCTTTTTCGATTTAGAAAAAGCGTATGACACTACATGGAAATATGGTATTATGAATGATCTTAACGACATAGGTTTAAAAGGTCGTCTGCCAACATTTATATCACAATTTTTATCTGATCGAAGTTTTAAAGTACGTGTTGGTGATACCCTTTCTGACTCTTTTGAGCAAGAACAGGGAGTTCCACAAGGTTCAATTTTATCTGTCACACTTTTTAGCATCAAAATTAATAATAGTGTGAAATGTTTGTTACTAGGGACAGACTGTTCATTAGTGATGGGCAAATCGGTTAGATTTGCCAACCGATTAATCGGTCAAGCCAACCGATTCGATTAATCGGATATAATCGGATAATCGGTTACTCTAGTTGCATATCTATAAGTGCACCTCACAGTGTATGTTTTTATGTCATTTCTTAAGAAATGAACTTCACAGACATCAAATATCCTATTTCTATTGTATCCCTTCATAATAACAAGTAAGTTAACAGCATAAAAGTAAAATATTTGTGAAGATAGTAAACTTCAAATCAAGTACTCGTCTTAATTTCACCAGGGACTTATCCAGTAATATTGTGTTATTAAATTATTTGGAGCAAAAAAAGTATGCACGGTTTATTAATTCTTAGCTAACAACTGGATTTCAGCAGGCTGGTAACATTGCCCGATCGGGCTTACGACACAAAAAAGTAGTATTTCTTGAAAAATAATGAAGATATTTCTTTCAAACTTGCTTTCAGGTTTATTAGAACAAAACTGAAGGCAACAAAGTTATTTCTATCTTGTTAAGCATTATATGGTATGCTTAATAAATGGACAAAGTTTGAAAGAAATAGCTTCATTATTTTTCAAGAAATACTACTTTTTGTGTCATAAGCCCGATCGGGCATTGTTACCAGCCTGTTCAGTCCCACAAAATAAAATATTGAAAATACCTTTGCTAATATGCTTGCCTAAGTCTTACGGCATGCTATGCATATTGCCATACTAATGTCAAGAGATTAGGTTGATGGTTTTCCCGGCTTAATTTTGTATATGCCATATATCTTCCAAAATCTGGGTGTTTACAGAAGACCTCAGTTTCTGTCGAGAGGAGGAAGTCATTTTTACGTAGAGTAGTTTCCCTTGGCGTAATTGCCCCAAAAAACCGTAAATACCAGAAAGAAAAAGGTCAGAAACAACTAAATTATCCTTTTAGGATGCCAAGTAATTAATCGGTCAGGGAAAAGTGAAGTCGGCGATCGCGCTAATGAATGCAACGCCGACGATTATTCGATTGTCGCCGATTGTCGGCCCATCACTACTGTTCATTATATGTTGATGATTTTTTGATATGATATCGTTCAAAAAATATGCGTACGATTGAACGCCAATTACAACAGTGTTTGAATAAAGTCCAAACTTGGGCCATGCAAAATGGGTTTAAATTTTCCCAATCGAAAACTCAATGTGTCCACTTTTGCCAATTACGGAAACATCATTGTGACCCTGAGCTTTTTCTAAATGGTACAAAAATACCCGTTGTTGATGAAGCAAAATTTCTTGGTGTTATCTTTGATAAAAAGCTTTCGTTTGTACCGCATATAAAATACTTGAAAGCCAAATGTCTGAAGTCATTAAATCTTTTAAAGGTAATTTCAAATACTGATTGGGGAGCCGATCGCACGGTTTTATTAAGACTTTATAGGGCTTTAATTAGATCTAAGCTAGATTACGGCTGTATTGTTTATGGTTCCGCAAGAAAATCTTATTTACAAATGTTAGATACCATACATAATCAAGGTCTTCGTATTGCTCTTGGTGCATTCCTTACATCGCCAGTTGAAAGTTTATATGCTGAAGCAAACAAACCAACTCTTTACACACGCCGAGAAAAACTTTCACTGCAATATGCTTTAAGAGTGGCTGCCAACAAATCCAATCCTGCTCATGAAATTATTTTTAAACCAAACTACTCCGATTCATATGAGGAAAAACCAAAACAAATCAAACCGTTTGGATTTCGCATACAATCTTCTATGAATGAAACTGACTTTGAATTCGATGGTATTAAAGAAAATTTAATTCCAGATACACCACCATAGACCCTTCATACCCCTACAGTTCTTTTCGATTTGAAAACTGCCTTTAGAAAGTCTGAAACAAACCCTGAAATATTCAAGTCCAAATATCATGAAATCAAATCAACTTACAATGACTATTTTGCAATTTACACAGACGGTTCAAAAGATGAATCAAAGGTTGGCTGTGCTGCTTTCAGCCTCCTTCATCAATCAAAATTACGTTTGCCAAATAATGCAACAATATTTTCAGCCGAGGCCAAAGCTATTGATTTAGCTCTAAATTTTATATCAAAAAATAGTGCAGAAAAATTTATTATCTTTTCCGACTCGCTTTCTGTTTTACAGTCAATTCATAACCGAAATATGGAAAATCCATTCATTCAAAATATTCTTCTCAGGCTTCATGAACTATCTTTAAAAAAGTTTATCATATTTTGTTGGATTCCTAGTCATGTTGGTATTCATTGAAACGAGGATGCTGATATTGCAGCAAAGAAAACCCTTTTATTATCACAATCTAATTTGAAATTACCACATACCGATTTTAGGCCCAATATAAACAAATACATTTTATCTAAATGGCAGTCGTCATGGAACCGTGCTTCATTCAATAAACTTCATGATATCAAACCTACTCTAGGGGAATGGCACCAAGGGAACATATCTGTTCGCAGGGAGGAAGTTGTTCTTTCTCGCTGTCGAATAGGTCATACCCGTTTGACTCACTCTTACCTTTTGAATAAAGAAGATCAACCCGAATGTGTACCATGTCAAACACCGCTAACTATTAAACACATTTTAATCGACTATGTGGACTTTGCTACACAACACAGTACATATTATGACGTTCAATCTTTGAGAGAATTATTTGACAACGTTTCAGTCGGAAATATTTTATCGTTTTTAAAGCAGATAGGAATATATCAAAGATCTAACACTTCTTATTTTTATTTACATCTTGCAATATTATTATGTTTGCAGCTGATAGTTTAACACACACGTACATACATTTTTACATTACTGTTTTTAGATATGCTTTACATTTTTACATGGATGCTTTTAGATATGTTTTACATTATTCATAGTGTTCTTTACATTTTACATGGATGTTTTTAGGTATGCTTTACATTTTTACATCAGTGTTTAGGCTTTACAGTTGGCGTTTGCAATATGACTTCTTCTCGGCGATATATGACCGTTTTGTGTCGATTCGCCGTAAAACCCAACTCACTCACTCACTCACTCAAAATGGATTTCACTGTAGTTGTGCTAGATATGATTTTGATATTCCAAGATAAGTTATTGCAGACAAAACGAACACACAAAGGAACACAGTGGGGCTACGCCTTGGAACGGTCAGTGGCAAAAACACCACGGGGGAGTTTAAACCGGTTTATGGTGCGCACCCAACCTCACTCTTACCCCCACCATGCTCCAGAGATACGGGTCAATGTAAATAAAAGTAATCCCCGCCAGGTGAATCTCTAACACACGTAATGGACACAAAAAGGCATGGCATGTAAAACACAAAAATGCTCATGTTTAAATATATAAAAAGCAAACCTTAAGAACCAAAAACGTATGTACTCAATGTCTTTTCACAAGACAGAGCAACGAGAGAAACACCCTTAAGGGCGCGACGAAACAGGCCAGAGAACAGCTTATCATAGATCCCCCCCCCCCCCCCCCCCCCCCACCACCACCACACACCTCTTCTGTCAGACACAATAAAAGAGGGAAGCGTAGTGTCCAACTGTAAACGGGTTGAACACTGAAGATGCGGTTTGTCTCAAAACAGTTGGGTCGTAACCTCTTTTTATAAAACGTTTTATAATTTTACCAAGACAAGCATTTTCAGCATTTCTAGTTATTTGGCAAAAACAATTCTACTTTTCTGGGTCACTGTGACCTTGACCTTTGACCTACTAGTCTCAAAATCAATAGCGGTCATCTGGTGGTCATGATCAACTTCCCTATTAAGTTTCATGATCTTAGACGTAATCGTTCTAAGTCATCATAAGGAAACGGTTTAACTGTTCCAGGTTACTGCGACCTTGCCTGTTGACCTCAAAATCAATAGGGGTCAGCTGCTGGTCTTGATCAACAAAGCGAATTGTGTCGGATATCACTTTGAAAATTCCTTTCGTTTACAGTTTGATAATTGCCCCAGAAGGAAGGTTACCTTTTTCGTGTGTATTATTTTTATAGGGGGTATAGACATTTTATTCTAACGAAATTCCGGATACTACTTTTTAAAGTTAATTTATGCTAATTTCTAAACCTTTTTGATTGTGTTACTTTTATTGGTACTGTATATAAATACGATTTATTCTAGCACTTCTGTATATATAAATAACTCTTTATTATCACTCTTAGCGACAACGTGTTGGCCCAGGGCCTTTATCATTCACATGTACAAGTCCTAGATTACATATTTTGCAAAACTTATTCTGGCTAACAAATACATAAGAAAAGTACAGTGTATATAGCAGTTCCGAATCACCTAACAGAAAACGTTCAATATGTCAAACAGAATTGTGTCCTTTGTGGTTTAGTGTTCATATGGCAAGATGAAAAAATAAAAGATATAATTTCATTTCTGGGATTACTAGTTTGGTCACAGGGTACATACTGATTTTCGTCGAAAATTTGCAAATAATTGCCATTTTAAAGAAAAATATACAGAATTATGAAAAATACGCAATAAACATTTCAAAACATAGCCATGACTGTTTATTTCCATCTGCAAAAAAGTTATTTTGAAAATAAGAAAGCCTTCAATTTTATATGAGGTCATTTCCAAACGTAATCAGTCAAGTAGTTCCGAATCACTTTTTACAACATTTATCTCCCCTGGAAGAACAATATAACACGCAACTTCTCAAAAGTTTATGGTAATATTCGTGTTACTAAGGGACATTCAACTGACAAAACATTTACATTTTATTGGCAATATGTGAAGAAAAAAAATGAAGTGATTCGGAACTGCTTTAGATTCGGAATACCTAGACATACTGTAACGTTATATGGAATCACGGAAGTAAAAGCTGTAACGTAATACTTTATAAGTAGGCAATCTCATGTGATCCATCACGTATGTCCATCTACTACGTGATCATATACCTGATTTTAGTGATTATCTACGTGAAATCTTACCCTTTGGCGTGATTATGTACTCGGTCCTAAAACATAGTAAACCTGAAGTTAAAAAGTCGTTGTGATATACTACGCTTTGCAATTGAGTTTGCCCTTTACAGATATAATGTCTCTTCGAAAAGCAAATATTCAGTTACTGTACTCGCCTGTCACATTTATATTTATCTCGATCGAAATTCTGACTCCGCCCTTCAGTTAAACAGCCAAGACGTGACGAAACGCGCCAAAATACGTTATAGAGCCATCTTAATATGAAATCATGCCGCGAAGTGACGTTAGTCAAATAATTATGAATAAGATTAAAGAACTTTGTGGAAGTGAAATTAACAGCACATCTGGCACAGCATTAGCGAATGTAAGTCGTAGTCTTGAAATTCACAAAAACACAGTGAAATCAGTATGGATACGTTTTAGTCCAACTAATTTGACGCGATCCTAGGAAATATTGAGATAATTTTTTCATATGGGCAATATCCCCACTCGCGTCAAACACTCGAAAGACCAAAACTAAGCAATTTCGGATGAAATGTTCACCGCTGTCGTCGCTTTACATGCTATAGGTATAAATGCCGATTATTTCAAGAATTTGCCATAAATTCAAGTAAAACTTACATGTATCGAAAGGGGATTCAATTTCTCATTGATTTATGTAAAAATTATCAAATAATATCTAAAATTACGAATTTTCTGGTGAGTTAAACCGATGTATGTACTACACACGATTAACATTTACCGAGTATATTGCCAATATGCGCAAGCGATAAAACCAATAACTTTACATGACTGTTACTGTGATATATCTTCCGTTATTTTGGTTCTTCAAAGTTTTGACTGGATTACCCGTCACAAATATAAAACAAGTTAAAGCATAGCAAAAGTTCCTTCTAGGGCATTTAATGATCATCTTGTAAAATTTCGGTTGCACTGTCTGTTTTATACTGCCAAAAATGTCTAGTAAGTATTTACGCTAGTTATTTAACATAAACAGACAGAGAGTCGCCTCAATTAGGAAAGAATAGTTCTAACGTCAGAGGTTATTTCTAAGGTCACGGAGTTTGATTGGCCAGCTTGTAATGACAACAGCTTTCGATATCAGTAGCTCAGTCAAGTGTGGCTTACCGAATTATAATGTTCCTTCTCAAGAGAAGGAACAACACGCTGAACGTTGAATTACTTTGACTAGTGCCAAACATAAATAAACCACGTGTGTATATTAAGTGATTGCAACATTAGATCGGTTTTGTCGCGACAATTAGTGTCATTTTACTTTTGACCTGACCATGACCTATACCTTTAACCTACCAAACCGGTTCCTGTATTCCTATTCTAAGAAAACAATGGAAATACCTTGGCGTGATTTCAACACAAGTGTTTTCTTATCGTCTAGAAACGTGTAACGTTTCACGGAATCTAACTTATTCAGTTGCGGAACGTATATAATCAGGAAAACAACAGAAATTCATTTCATATAATTTGGAATACGCGCAATCAATTAAGATACATCTCTGCGACCCATGATATTGATAATGGATTTTAATATCTACGATATCATTTCGACCTTCCATTGCCTCCAAACAATGAAAGTTCAACGAGTATTGAAAAACAAGAGGGCCATGAAAGCCCTGTATCGCTCACCTGACCTTTTAACCTAAAGATCATCAAGATTAATATTCTGACCAAGTTTCATTAAGATAATTATGATCATAAATGTGACCTCTAAAGTGTTAACTAGCTTTTCCTTTGATTTGACCCCGTGACCTAGTTTTTGACCCAACATGACCCAGATTCGAATTTGATCTAAAGATCACCAAGTTTAACATTCTGACTAAGTTTCATGAAGATACAGTCATAAATGTGGCCTCTAGAGTGTTAACAAGCTTTTCCTTTGATTTGACCTTGTGACCTAGGTTTTAACCCCACCTGATCCAGATTTTAAACTGAACTACAGATCATCAACATTAACATTCTGACCAAGTTTCATTAAGATATGTCAATAAATGTGGCCTCTACAGTGTTAACTTGCTTTTCCTTTGATTTGACAGGGTGACCTAGTTTTTAATCCTACATAACCCAGATTCACACTGGACCTTAAGATTATCAATATTAACATTCTGACCAAGTTTCATGAAGATATAGTTATAAATGCGGCCTCTACAGTGTTATAACAAGCTTTTCCTTTGATTTGACCTGGTGACCTAGTTTTTGATCCCAGATGACCCAATATCAAACTCTTCTAAGACTTTATTGAGGATAACACTCCGACCAAGTTTCATTAAGATTAGGTTAAAATTGTGACCTCTAGAGTGTAAACAAGCTTTTCCTTTGATTTGACCTGGTGACCTAGTTTTTGACCCCAGGTGACCCAATATCAAATTCTTCCAAGATTTTATTAAGGGTAACATTCTGACCAAGTTTCATTAAGATTGGGCCAAAAATTGTGACCGCTAGAGTGTTAACAAGCTTTTCCTTTGATTTGACCTGGTGACCTAGTTTTTAACCCCAGATGACCCAATATCAAATTCTTTCAAGATTGTATTGAGGGTAACATTCTGACCAAGTTTCATTAAAATTGGACCAAAATTGTGACCTCTAGAATGTTACCAAGCTTTTCCTTTGATTTGACCTGGTGACCTCGTTTTTGACCCCAGGTGACCCAATATAGAATTCCTCCGAGATTTTATCAAGGGTAACACTCTGACCAAGTTTCATTAAGATTGGGCCAAAAATGTGACCTCTAGAGTGTTAACAGTCAAATTGTTGACGACCGACTGACGCCGAACACAGAGTGATCACAAAAAGCTCACCTTTGAGCACTTCGTTCTCAGGTGAGCTAAAAATTGTCACCAACTAAAGGGCGGAGCCAAGGTTAACATGATCGTTCAATGGACCCATCGAATTCATTGTGGAAGATGCATTCGGCTATTTTGTCAACATACACCTGACAAATTGTAGATACAGCCCCAGTATTATCGATTTGATTTATTCGGAAAGGGCAAACTCGATTGCAAAGCGTAGTTAGTAACAGTCGATGATCTGACCACAGACCGGGCAAAGTTTGTAAAGTAAATGCTCATCGAAGCAAATTATATCAGTGTTCATTGCGTCGATTTTCAGCACTTCGTATGGCGTATCAGATCACAAAGATCGGGTAGCAGTTTCGACCGGGAATGAAAAAGATAAAGTGCATTACATTGAAATCATTAGTCCTCCACCTCTGCTTCATGTGGGGAAGTTGACAGTTACTTGTCGAGAACAGGTTTGTACTGGTACAGAATCCAGGAACACTGGTTAGGTTACCTGCCCGCCGTTACATAACTGAAATACTGTTGAAAAACGGCGTTAAACCCAAGACAAAACAAACAAAAACGTTGTCGTTCACTTTAGGGTGATCATTTACGCGATATAAAGAAAGAGATATACATTCTTGTTTACTATAGGGTGATCACTTACGCGATATAAGTCGTATTTAGATCGTGTGTATTGATGTCTTGATGACTATTGCGTGATTATTTACGTGATATAAGTCACGTTTGGATTTGGTTTGCAGGCAGGTGCTAGGGGCGTAAGACCTTAGAGATGCAATAAACACTTATGAACAGACTTGATTAAACCAAGTCTGCTATTATATTGATTATATAATTGAATTCCGCTCAACCCTGCTTAAGTCCTAACAAGGACCAGTTATTTTGATTTTCATCCACCCATAAGGGTCACTTTCACCCATGTCTTTTTTTCCGCCCATAAGGGTCAATTTTCCCTTTCTTCCTTCGGGAGGAGACCACACCAAACATTCAATCTTAACACATCTGCTTTCCCTCGCTCTGCTTTAAGTTTATGTAAGCAGGTATTCCCTCGCAACATTAAGGAAGAGAGTTCTGTAAAGGGAATGGGGTCCCGCCACCACCTGACTCGTTTGTCATCAACGAGTAGGTTTTATTTGCTTCATAAATATATTAAGTGATAAAATATTCCGTTATTATTGTATTACTGAAGACCAAGTTGGCTTGTGAATTGTGCTTAAGCCTACTTTAGTCCTAATATGGACCAGTTATTTTGATTTCCATGCACCCATAAGGGTCATTTTTCCCTCTCAGCTTTTTTCTCAAATAAATCCAGTGCTAATAGACGTTATTATTGTATTACTTATTTTATATTTCTGACACATCAGTCCATGTAGTCACTAAAACGGGTTAAGCAGAACCATTTGAGAATTCCTCCAGATTTCTGTAAAAGTTTTCAGAATTTAGAATGTTACTTTTTTCACAGTCTTTTGCACAGTCTCTCGTTCTCCGGGTAATCCCACATTTTTTAACAACCCAATAGAAGATTGGATGATTGGTATGTTTTTGGAGAGCTTCGACGCTTCTCCGCCTCCGGGTAATGCTAACAAGACTAAACTTTCCATTCGAGCACAACTTTGTTGTGTGGTCTTCTTCCTCCCACCCATAAGGGTCAGTTTCCACTTTATTCATGTACTTTACTTTTCAGAACACCAGCAAGGTTTATCTGAACTGTATCTGATGAAGTAGGTCTTCCGCCCATAAGGGTAAATTTTTATACGCCCGAAGGGACGTATTATGTTATGACGCCGGTGTCTGTCCGTCCGTTAGCAATTTCGTGTCCTCTCTGTAACTCTTGAACCCCTTGAAGGATTTTAAAGAAACTTGACACAAATGTTCACCACACGGAGACGACGTGCAGAGCGCTTGTTTCGGATGACTAGCTTCAAAATCAAGGTCACACTTAGGGGTCAAAGGTCATATGAGTGTCTTTCGTGTCCGCTCTGTAACTCTTGCACTGCTTGAAGGATTTCAAAAAAACTTGGCACAAATGTTCACCACACTGAGACGACGTGCAGAGTGCTTGTTTCTGATGACTAGCTTCATGGTCAAGATCACACTTAGGAGTGAAGGGTCATATATGACTTTGCTGTGTCCGCTCTGTAACTTTTGAACTGCTTGAAGGATTTCAAAGAAACTTGGCACAAATGTTCACCACATTGAGGCGACGTGCAGTGCTCTTGTTTCGGATGACTAGCTTCAAGGTCAAGATCACACTTAGGAGTGAAAGGTCATATATGACTTTGCTGTGTCCGCTCTGTAACTCTTGCACTACTTGAAGGATTTCAAAGAAACGTGGCACAAATGTTCACCACACTGAGGCGACATGCAGAACGCATGTTTTGGATGACTCGCTTCAAGGTCAAGGTCACACGTAGGGGGTCAAAGGTCATATATGGCTTTGATTTGTGTATATTGCTCTGCATTGCATTGCTCTTGTTTTTATTTGCCAGATTTTTTGTTCTCTTACAATATTTTATTTTGTATTACTTCCCTTTTCTGTTACTATAAATAGCTTATTTTGAAACTTTTTTAATATTGCCCGTAGGGAAAATCCGAGACCACTTTTCTGTGGTACAACATGGATGGTACATCCAATTTTTAGATGTATTTTGACATAACTTAACCTGGTCAGAATTTTTTTGTGGACTTAGAATTTTTTTATGCAATTTCTTCTTTTTGTTGTTCCTGTCCTTTGGGCTTCAAGAGTCAAGTTCTTTAAATTTTGTTCCCATCCTCTGGTGTAACCCTTCGGACGTATATTGCCCCGCTTGGCGGCGCTCTTGTTCCATGTTTTTCTAACACGTTTGTCTTTTCCACAGCCATCCTCCGGATGTAAAGGACCAGTTGTTATTTTGTTAAACACATTTTCAACCGTGCATAAAAGTCAACTTGTTTTCCAATTTCGCACTTTTCTTTTCGACGTATGAGAGTGCAGGATTAGGCAGCCATTCATTACAGTAAATGTAAACTAACCTCCGTAATACGTCGCCTACCTTTATAAGTAAGTGATCTCATGTGACCTAGTCAGGTCTCGACATGATACCGCCATTTATGGATTTGAAAACAAAGTGTAACTTTTTAAATCATTTTCTGTTCTGCAACGTCTTCTTCCGCCCATAAAGGTTACTTTTTTGTTTCCATTTTCCATTTCTATTTTCCAAGTTCTCCAATCAATTCAAGACCAAGCAAAGCCCGCCCGCTTAGCTCAGTAGGGAGAGCGTTGGTCTACGGATCGCGGGGTCGCAAGTTCGATCCTCGGGCGGGGCGTATGTTCCCCGTGATGATTTGATAACAGGCATTGTGTCTGAAATCATTCGTCCTCCACCTCTGATAATTGATGTGGGGAAGTTGGCAGTTACTTGCGGAGAACAGGTTTGTACTGGTACAGAATCCAGGAACACTGGTTAGGTTAACTGCCCGCCGTTACATGACTGAAATACTATTGGAAAACGGCGTTAAACCCAAAACAAACAAACAAAACCAAGACCGAACAAATTAAAATTCACTCTACCATGTACACAAGAAGCACAACCTGTTTGCCTCTAACTCAACGTGGTTGTGTGAAGTCTTCCGCCCATAAGGGTAAAATTTTCCCAGTTTTTCCAGTCCCTTGTCCACAAGGTTATGCCAAACAAACAGACCAAACATTCAAATACAGAACTCTAGACATCAGGGACAGCCTCATGCAATTTGTCCAAAATCGCCCTTCCTCCATAGTCTCGAGAGACTATTGAAAGAACCTGAAGCTGCAGAAACAGACCATCTGCTAGATGAGTCCAACCCTTCCGGTATTAGGTGCTTATTGCAAAATGCGATTTCTTTCTTTCTAGTCAATTTCTTGTCCTCAAGGTTATGCCAAACAGACCAAATATTAATAGTTCTATACAGACATATTAATGTAGTTTATCACTCTTAGTCGTGCAGTTGAAAAATGTGCACGTTGCTGGCAGTTTTCCGCCCATTAGGGTAAATTGTTGGGTTTTTCACTCAAATGGCCTCGCTGACAGCCTCTAGAGAGAGCGTGTCGGTCGGTCGGTAGGCGTGAGCAGATGGCTCTTGCTAAGCATTCCGTCACAAGAAGAGCTGGACCTAGCTGGACCCAATGTCATGAAAGAACAGCTTTGGTTTTTTGAAGAGGCCAATCAAAACCTCCATTTCCCATTTTTGCAATTTTCCACCAAGCTACGAGTCGCTACTAGTATCTGAAAGAGTACACAATGCTGTACAACACAAATGTAATTTCATATATAAAAAGAGAAACATTGAATGTGTATAGCTCCTAACCGGCACAGAGACTTAAAATTAAATCAAAATGTGTTATCGGAAAACGATATTTGTGCCGATGTATAATTGTTATTTCAAAGACAAATTGAAGAGACACTCCAGTCTCGTGAAATTTATGAAATGGTTGCCTCAGGCCTATTTCTTGGGACAACAGACATTTTATTGATTAAACAATATAAAGGGGGACAAAACTGTTAAAGGAATATTCGCTCGAATGGGTCAGAACTGACTATAGTCCATGTTAGGCATCCGTGGAATTCGAAAGAGTTGTAAAGAATTGGACTTTATGCATAATACATCAAGTCCACATCACCCCTCAGGAAATGGGTTTGCAAAGATTTATGTCAAAATATGTAAACAAACTAGAGCTGCTTTTGAGAAAAGCGCATGTCTCCCACAACTGCCTAATCATCTGACATGATTAGGTCTAATGTGTTTTTATGTGCTCCAAGTACACATAAGGGACTCCTATACTAATAATCAAATAATAGCGAGGACGAAGAGATTGCGAGCATGGCCAGCACAACAAGCCAGATGACAAGGTAAAAAATAGATGTTTTATCGCAGTACATGCTGTCGAATTAGTTCAGTTTTTCAGTTTAGTTCAGTCGGATATTCCAATCTGCACGTTCTATACGTGAAAAAATCTGATTCATGCGTACAATACTTTACAATAATAGAATAAAAATAGAACGAATGAATATCTTCTTACAGTACTTGTTGTATTTAAACAAAGCGAGAGAAACTAGCGTCCGTAAACAGAGAGGAAACCAGGAGTTCTTCACCAGTTTTTTTTCTTGCTCGACTGTTGATTGACTGTTGTCACCTTTTCATTGCCGTCGCCGTCGTCGTCTCAGTCGGCATCAGCGTCATAAAAAAAGTGCATGCATGTAAGCAGCTTTCTAAAATAAGTACCAGGCAAGAATTATACTTTCATACTCGTAACATGTCACATGTTATATGTAAATCTAGGTTTATGTTGTCAAAAGTATTTCACACCAGCCAGGTTTTATATAGGAGAGCAAGTATCAACGTATTTGACTTTTATCCAGTTTTAAATATTAATATATAATCCTCGAATCTACTATATAAATGTAGTTCGTTAGACATCATCTTAACACGAGAATCATCTGACATAGGGTAATGGCAAATGTGTTTTTACGGCATGGGTATTACCTCCGGAAGCACCAGTCCATTATGCAAGAAAGCAAGCTGTGACTCGCTTCTGATATGTCCTGTTGTCGTTTAATTGTCTTAGGCGTCGTCAAGACACAACATGGAAGATAAAATACGCCATTTTTCCTATTTATATGAGTGCAGCGGTTATATAAAGAAACTCTCTTTATACGATTATGACGGCCGTAAATGTCTCACCATACTTGGACTCGACGTTGTTAGCTCAACTGAACGTAGTATGGAGGGAGAGCTGTCCTCTCGACCAGGCGTTCGCGTCCTTACATTGGTTTATGTATTGATGCACTTTCTCTTTATCTCTGTAATTACTTGATGGATTTGTTTCAAACTTAAAATAGTTATTCCTCATCAACAACCATATCAAATGGCACACGGCTCATAACTCTTGCACAAATATTTCATGGTTAAAGCTTTGGTGTACTTTCACTCTCACAAGGTGTCAGAATAATTTGTATATCTGATATATTGTTAACGTAACACATAAGCACAGATAGTGCTTGACTCCCTTTTCATGTTGTCATTGCTAAAATTATTGTTGAATTGCTGTATACAATAGAATTTGGGTCATTTGTGGCTGATTTGGGTTCATTATGCGGATGGCTGGGTCCCAGCTTCGCACATTATGTCATATACAAAAGTTAACGGGAACCAGACATTTGATAGAGCAAGTACTCGTTGTAAAACGTTATGTTTAAATTTGGACCAATGAGAAACAAGTTCTAAAAATAGCACGTCTGCTGGGGTATAAATAGGTAGACTGATGACAGAGAGCTCATTCGGTATCCAGCGGTAGAAGAAGACACATCGAGGATACAACTAATAATTTATTCCAGTACCTTGAGAAGTAGACTATTGCAGTTACACTGTCAGGGCGGATAAATTATTAAAAAGAAGACTTTGGAAGTTCTTAAGACTAAAGAAGAGTAGCAGAATTTCGATAAGGTTTTGAGCCAAAGGGCTAGCGCATAGGAGTTTAACCTTAAAGGTAATTGAATGCTATAGACGATAGCATATATAGGCTGAGCATCGGGAAGCTGAGACAGAGACCCAGAGTTTGGTAATCTACTGAGATAGTAGGAGAGTTCAGCATTATTGGCGAAGTACAGCCAAGGCATCGGGGATATACCTATATGGTAGTTGAATGCTACATATGATAGCATATAGGCGCTGAGCATCCAGGGCAATCATATAGAGTTGAGAGGACAGAGGCCGAGCATCTATGCGATAGGACTCGTATGTTGTTGATTCAAAGACATTGTCTGACGGGAACTTCAACAAAAAGACCAGTCAAGTATAGAGTCTCCAGCATATAGGAGTTTGAGCTAATCATTTTTAATCGAAGATTGTAAGTTTGAAACATTTAGTGATTTGCCTGATCCCTGAAATTGTGTAGCTCATAATAAGAAATCATTTACGAATCATTGGTACACGAATCATTTAGGCAAGGTAGCCAGAGGAAAATTTTATATATGAGATATCTGGTCTCACCAACTCTATGTTTTAACAAAGGACATTCTACATCGTTTGTCAGCTAGTCTAAGACATAGTCACCTTAGCGATTGGACCCAAACCATTGTTCAAGATACTAAAGGCGTAGGCACTTCCCTGGGTCATATAACCAGTATCCTGACACAAGGTCCATAACTCTAGATCCAATTTTCTATGAATTATGCCCACTTTTTACTTAGAATTTCAGGTTAAAGTTTTGGTGCACTTTCACTATATCTCACTTTTTACTAAATGGATTTATTCAAACTTAAAATAGTTAATCGACATCATCACTCACATCATATGACACAAGGGCCATAACTCTTGCACCAATATTTTATGAATTATTCCCCTTTTTACTTAGAATTTCATATTAAAGTTTTGGCGCAGTTTCACTCTATGTCACTTATTACTAAATGGATTTGATTCAAACTTAAAATAGTTGTTCCACCTTATCATCATATGACACAAGGTCCATAACTCTGGCACCAATTTTTTATGAATTATGCCCCTTTTACTTAGAATTTAAGGTTAATTTTGATGCTTTTTCACTCTATCTCTGTTATTCTAGAGAGGATTTGATTCAAACTTAAAATAGTTGTTTGGCATCATCATTCACATCATATAACACATGGACGATAACTGTAGCATCAGTATTTCATGAATTATCTCCCCTCTCCCTTTCTACTTAAAATTTTAGGTTAAAGTTTGGGGCACTTTCACTCTATCTCGGTTATTTAATACTAAATGGATTTGATTCAAATTTAAGGTAGTTGTTACACATCATCACCCACATCTTTTGACGCAAGGTGCATCTCTCTTGCACCAATATTTCCTGAATTACACCCTTTCTACTTAGAATTATACTTATTTAATGTTTTGAAAACTTTATCTCTCTTACTACTTAATTCTTCTGACACAAACATAAGCTATTGCCCAATACCTTCATCCACATTGGAGTCATTATAAACACTACAGTTACTGAATCCAGTTTCCTCAGATGTGCTTATTTTCACTATTCAGTATCGAAATAGTTGAGCGCGCTGTTTCCTGTGACAGCTCTTGTTTTATTTTTCTGGTAATTTTAAATGTTTCTATAAAATAGAGTTCTGCTGAAGCCAGTGCTAGGGACATAAGAAGTGTTGCACATTTTATTACCTCTCAATCAAAAGACAATAAAACCTTGTTCAAAAACCCGTCTGCTATTTTTTTTACATAATTACGAATTCCAAATGATCTAATTATTGATTCACAGATTTGCCGATCCTATTCTTTCGTTTATTTCACATGAACACCGTTTCTTATATATAGTGTTAGTAAACTTTGT
Source organism: Mercenaria mercenaria (assembly GCF_021730395.1). Classification (NCBI taxonomy): domain Eukaryota; kingdom Metazoa; phylum Mollusca; class Bivalvia; order Venerida; family Veneridae; genus Mercenaria; species Mercenaria mercenaria. Next base: position 67,882,650 of record NC_069373.1, read on the forward strand.
GGTTAAGGTTGCTGATTTCAAATCACTTGCCCCTCATTGATGTGGATTCGAGCCCCACTCGGGGCGTTAAATTCTTCATGTGAGGAAGCCATCTAGCTGGCTTACGGAAGGTCGATGGTTCTACCCAGGTGCCCGCTCGTGATGAAAATATTCACGGAGGGGCACCTGGGGTCTTCCTCCACCAAAGTCATTTTAATGTTTTGTCGCGCGTAGCTCCGAAAATATTTTACCTACAGTAATTACAAAGAGAAATGAGTTTTTTGACAGCATCAGCATTCAAGCAACATTAAAATGCGGTGATGGACATGAATCTAAAAAAAACTCAAGAAAGCATATTTATGGTGATAGATACATTATATATGATAAACCACACCCAGTGTGTGCAGGGTCCAACGCATAGAAGTGGTTCTGCACTAGACCTGGTGTATGTACGCAATGGTATACAGCAGCCAAGAACTTCATGTCTGTCTACATACTTCTCAGACCACAAGATAGTCATCGTTGAGTTCAAGCAACATTAAAATGCGGTGATTGACATGTATCTAAAAATCTCAAGAAAGCATATATGTTTATATGTACATTATATATGGTTATTTCTTGCATTTTTTTTAAATAGCAACATATTGTTTTCCAAAGTTGATCTGTGTCCTATGTCATATAGTGCGGGCGTCTGTGTCCCATGGACACATTTCTAGTTACTTTTAGGACGTCAGCTGAAATTACACAGTTGATCTCCGGGATGGATTGCCTTAACTTATGGAAGTTGGTTAAACGTAACCAGGAAGCATTCAGACCTTTGTTTTGCGATGCTGCCAAAGAAGTTGATCGACCTACATTTTGTTCTCTGTTCGTGTACTGCAAGTCAGAAGAAGATAGTAACAACATTGCCTTGGAAGATGCAACAATCTACTGTTGGGAGCTTTTTCTACAAGACATATAAGGCGAGTAAATAAAGGATGCTTTTCAATGTCCTTATCTTGAGAATAGTTGAAATCGCACTTACAATTTCACACTTTCTATTTTCACATGGCCTATTTTATACGAGTGTCGGTTTAAGCAGCATTTAAGGTAGTTCAGCACGTTCGGACAAAAATTCTACATCGTAGAATTTGATTAAAGCCCGATATTTCAAAACTTCAGCATCCGCATAGAAATTCGGTAAAATTATAGGGTCGGGTGCTTGATTTCTTGCTAAACTGAATTGAAGAAAATTAAAGCTCACTCAATTTTTCATAATGGAAGTCTAAGGGAAAATCACAATTTTGATAACATTTCTGCGAAAAGAATTTTTTTCTGCATTTTAGATTTTAATGAAACTTCTCACAATCGTAAATAAACGTACATCTTATAATATGGTGCTTGTTTTTTTAGATATTTTTCTACGATTAAAGAGATCCTTGCATTGCAAGCTAGTTTTTGGAATTATTTAAAGTGTCAGATGTTTTGATATCATATCCTTAACTTTTGACTTGTAACGTTGGCGTTGTGATAAAGTCACTCACCTGTTGCCATGAACTCCTAAAATGATTTTCATTTCCGTACACTGAATCCATGCCTTTGTTTACGGTTTCCAGATGTTGTATTCGGCTCGTGTAGAGTTTTGCTAGATCGGATTTCACGAGGCGCGCAAGCGCCGAGTGTGATCCAACCTTGCAAAATCCAAGAGAGCCGAATACAAAATCCCAGACCTAACTACTGTTATAATGACCTTTTTATTATATACCTCTTACCTCTTTTTTTGTTTTTGAACGACATCTTCAATGTTTATTTATATCAAAATGGAACTCTCTCTGTGTGTGTGTGTGTGTGTGTGTGTGTGCGTGTGCGTGTGCGTGTGCGTGTGTGTGTGTTCGGATTTAACGTCTTTTTTAACATTTTTTTCAGTCATATAAACGACGGTGTCTACTTGTAGCAGTGAGCACAATGCCCAACTTTATAGTGCTGCTTCACTGGAATATCACGCCGTAGACACGTGACATGATACCCCACCCAGTCACATTATACTGACACCGGGCTGACCAGTCCTAGCACGACCGTCTTAATGCTGAGCGCCAAGCGAGGAAGCTACTAGTACCAATTTTTTACGTCTTTGGTATGACGCGGCCGGGGATCGAACCCACGACCTAAGTGAAGTTTTTATGTGCGCTATTTATATAACTGTGTCAGATCATGCATATAATTGAAAGTAGTCCAGCATCATACAATACGGAAGGTACAATACGGAATTTAAAAGAAAAAATAAGGATTTTTTCTGCCTGTTTAGAATTAATTTTGAAATACAAGCCGATTTCATTACCGAATTTATATAGGTATATAATAAATAAAGGAACGACACAACTTAAGGTTTAACAAACGTTCATAAGTACCTTATATAACAAGTGAATGAAGTATTGCCATGCAATACAAAGTCCCCTACTGGAAGGCACCTAATTTTCGCAACTGCAGTATAACATAATACACTGTATCTGTCAATGATGTATAAACAATATTGTACAATATATAGAATATATTATAACAACACACTTGGATCAAAATGTGCATATATAAAACCCACAGTTGTTTTCATATTGAATTGTTTTGGCCGAAAAAAAGTTATCATATAAGCTATTTATAGTAAAAACAAAGGGAAATTAATCCTAAAAATATATATATAATATAAGTCCACAAGAAACTCTTCACCATGTAGAGATAGGTCAAAATACACCTAACAATTGGATGTAACATGCATGTTGTACCACAGAAAAGTGGTCTCGATTTTTCTCTACGGCCAGTAATAAACAAGAAATATCTTTAAAAATGATGGTCGGCGAATTGTAATAAGGAAAGAAGTTTATGAATTTTTCATCTAACATTCATCTTTCATCTAACATTTTTCAAATTGCAAAACTAAACACCGCACTTTAGCAATTTAAATGGTTCTCTTTTGATTTTTCGCAAAGGTTTCGTGGGGTTGCAATTTTGTTTCGTTTATCCTTAGACGAATTATTACAGCAGTAGTTTGATGAAGATCCATGAAGCGGTTCATGAGAAGAGGTCATTAAACGTGTTTATATTTTTAGCTAAATTGGTCCCTATCCCCATTTGTAACAAAATAGCAGGAGACCTTACAATATTGTTACACATCGAGTTTGATAAAAATCCATTACATTTTAGTGGTTAATGCAGAAAGTGAAGAAAGGCATAATCTACTTTTAGCTATAGTGGTCCCTAATAGGGCCCAAGTTCCTATATAAATAAATTTGGAAGAGGACCTTATAATGATGCTCCAGACCAAGTATGACAAAGATCCACCAAGCTGTTCATGAGACGCTGTATAAAGGCATTTCTAGTTTTAGCTTTAGCAGCCCCTAAAAGGGGTTAAATGTCCCAGCTGAACAAAGTTGGCTGCGGGCCTAATAAAGATGCTACAAATCAAGTTTGATTAGAATACATGAGAAAAAACAAATTAAAGGATTTTTTTATTTATTATTTCTATTTATTTCTAAAATAGGCCAACTGATCCCGCTTAAATAACAAATGCATATTCGCTATTCATGAACCTTTGGACAATGACGTCACACCTATAAAAAAGTGAAGGTCAAGCAAAACATACAATTGTAATTGTTTCAATATTTCTGTTTCATAAACAAAGTTTGACCGTACTTCATTTCAGTGTAATGAGATTCAGTCATTAAATAGCATATATATAATAAAACAGATTTCAACTGAGTTCAATATTTGCATACCATACTAAAGAAAAATATTCATATATAATAATAAATTAGTTAAATAATTTATAACAAATATATCAAAGCAAACAAGTACTCATTTTAATATGCAATCTGAATAAGTCACAAAAGCAAGAAACCCTTTCATATACAGACGACAATTGTAACAAGGAAAATCTTTTAAAAAATACTTCTCTACATAAAAGACTCTTATCACACCTTCATTCATGTGATACGCATACCGTATTCAGCTCTTTCTTTAATTTGATATATGTTGGTATTTGAACAGGTTTTTATCATATTTATTAAACTTACTTATCATTTTGAGATAAATCAATATTCTTGCTAAATATACTGAGCCAAAGTTAGCTTTAAAACTGTGAACAGCGTCGTTTAGGATAAACGCTTTGTCTACATTTCACTCAGCGTAGCACAGTCAACAGAGTGAAAGAAATTGACACTCTCGACCAATCAGGCAGAGTGTTACATAAATCTTCCATTTTGATAAATTATCTATAATGCGTCATCAAGTAGTTTGATTTGTAAACTGAAGTCACGTGGCATAGGTAACGAAAACGAATTTAGACGGCGTCGCCGAAGAAGTTACAATAAAATCTGTTTATGGTAAAACAAAGGCACGTAATTCTGAAAACAAGGGTGCCTCATGGTGGTGAATATTTGGTCCAAGTTACATCCCTCCATGCATGAAGAAGAAATGCTCCGGACAAAGTCATTCTTGAATTTGACCTTTGACCTCTAAATATGACCTTGACCTTTTAGACCTAGGGACCTGATTCTTGCGCATGACAAGTTAATCAAAGAACTAATTAACATTTAAACTTACTAAAACAGTCAAGCTAACTGACATGATTTAAGAACTTGTATCTCTAGTAAGTTACTACAGTAAAAACCAGAACAAATCAGAGACTACTCATAAAACTAATTATACTAAGGGTCCACCATCCATCTATAGGACCAACTTTGGCAGCAGTTTCTATTTGAAATAGTTTCTCTTTCAATTATACTCAGCGTCACTGAAAAGTTACCACCCTAATGTCCCTTATATTTTAAACATCGCACTGCACCGTGTTAAAAGCATAGCACGACTACATTTTTGACGCAACTGAGACGTCACTGTTGTAAAGATTTGTCAAATTCGATTAACTCCATTTGAGGCACGGGCTGCACATGCAAAATGGCTTTTTCCAGCAATGTCGACATGTACGAAAATTCTATCGTAAATCATTCATCGCACTTGAAAGTTAGTCGACAGACTAAAGGGAATACGTTAAAAAATTCAGAATACCCTTGCTAAGAATGCCACGTTTAAGGCACGATCATCGCCATCAGGCCATTGGCATGGTTGACGCTGAACTTTCATGTCGTGAGATTGCACGTCGTATATGCTGTTCTCACTCGACAGTCATGAAATGGGTTAGGAGACATGAACAAACAGGGTCTATGAGTAATAGACCGCGCACAGGCCATGAAAAAGTGACGTCGATTTTGAATAAACAAGTAAAGAGGTATATATTAAGTGGTAACTTTTCAATGACGCCAAGTATATATTCCAATAACTAGAGTCTAAAAGTGAAAATAAATCTATCTCGGACTTAAGACATTACTAAATTGATCTGTTTTAGAATAACATGCAGATACAATAGTGCGGCAATGAACAAAAATAAGTTGTATTAAATACAACACAATACAAAAAAAACTATGATAATGACTTATAAATTAATGATTCTACTGAAATTAGAGTCATTTTATAGAGAAAACATCAACTAAACTGCAGATACAATAGTTTCATTCTGAACTTCGAGGGTGATTTTTGAATATTTTCAGCATGAAACTATTGTATCTGGCATTTTTCCAATTTTCTTGAAAAATACTTTCAAGATTAACATTTTGTCAAAAAGGATATATTTATAAAAGTATTTCATGTTATAATGATGAGTTTTATTCCATACAACATTTACATCTTCAAATTAAATAGTTTTTCCTTCCTCCTGAAAATTTTACAAAATGCAGATACAATACCTCGATTTATTATTTGACAATAAGCAAAAGCCATTTGGCATTCGATATTGTGACATATAGCATTTTGTATGTGACGCTTAGCATTAAATATTCGTCAATTAGCATGACGCACCGCCCTTTTGACCTGTCACCTAATATAAGTAAGGCTGCGAAGACACGTGACAAACACTTATTATACTTTGATAAAGAGACTTTTTGTATGGGATGACATACTATACTTTTTCACTCAGCTCACGTGACCGCTTTCCTAGGGACGACTCTTTAGCTGTTGTTACATTAGTTGTAGACCATCTTTGTAAATGCGTCATTATGTTTCAGTTGATTTATGTTATAAGATATACAACACTGAGTTTAAGTGTTTGGTAAATGCTCCCGTGACCGCTATTCTAGGGCTAGGGACGACATTTCAAACTCTAGGTTTTGTTTTTATGCATTAGTTGTTGTTACATTGGTTGGAGAACATCTTTGTAGTTGCGTCATTATGTTTCAGTTGATTTATATTGTAAGATATACAACATTGAGTTTAAGTGTTTGGTAAAACTTTTTTACAGATGAGAGGTCGGTCAGTTACTACTTCCACTTATTGCAAACGTTTTATAAAGTGGGTTTTTTTCTGGATAACACACGGACTATTTTAAAACACCTGAAAACATTATTCTGATCCATGATAGAAAACATTTCCTTCCAAGCTGCTATACACAGTTGATGCAATTGTCTCCACCAGCATTCTATTCTCTGATTACCAATAAGTAAACATATAGATTTTAGATAATTATTTTTTTGTGTTGGATTTAACGTCGCACCGACACATGATACGTCATATGGCGAGTTTCCAGCTTTAATGGTGGAGGAAGACCCCAGGTGCCCCTTCGTGCATTATTAATGGGTTGTATTTTGAAAAAAAAAAAAATAACCTGCTTGATTTTCAGATATGGATTTTGAATTACTTTGGGGAGTATATATATGGGTCATAAGAGCATCATAATATAAAGGAAAACAGACCAGCGATTGTGATATTTTTCTACCTGCTTTCTGGCTGACAAACGTGATTACTGCATGTGTGTCTGTAAAAACATTGGTCGACAGCTGTGCACTATAGAAAATCTCACAAACTGTTTTTAAATGGCAAAATATGCACAGTTTTGCCTAAAGTTTAAATTTTAGTTGTTTTTAATCAATCTGTATTAGTAAGGGTTATCAGGAATTTAAAATTTACGGAAAAAACATTTGCAAGATGTCCAACAGGAACACATCTATTTTCTAATTGTATTATAAAAATATCTTTGGCAAATTTCTGTTTTGGGATAACCTATTCCATTTGTTATGATATGTTATACCTCATGTAAACACTCAATGGAGGATCTCCACACACCAAAAGAGATTACTTTTTAATATCATCCTGCGTGGCGATATTCATTTGAATTACACCCTTATACCCCAGTCACACATACGGCACAGACAGTACCTTATCAATCCGTACGGCTCAAGTTAGGATCGATACAGATTACGTTTCTATCCATGGCTGGACGTAGCTATCCACGCCGTATGTGTGACTGCGGTATTACCGAAAGCGTTCCAATTATTTGATCAGGCGAAAGAGTTGAAGCTTATAAATAATTGAACACAAATGTGTTTTGTTTGATCCTCAGGGGTAAACAATATATATTGTGTTCATGCAAAATAAGCAGGATTTTAGCTTGGTAAATATCTCAGCATGTGGTGTTTGTTATAACATTCAAATAAATGATACAGTTCTGCTCGGGTGATATTGGATATTATTACTCTTCAAAAAATAATATCATCCTCGATAAGCGCATCTGGCGTAATTACTTTTCAAATGTTCAATGTTCTATATCACCCACGCTGGTGTCTGTTATCTATATATTGTGGTTCTCCTAGTGTAATAATACCAAGATGAGATAACGATCTGACCGCGGGGACAGAACAAGAGAAAGCCCCAAGAACAGAAAGAGAGATCTTTTAGATACAGGCATGTCTGGCTATCTTAGCCTAGCTTGGCTTTTTTACAAGTAGACAGTTTGGTTTTTTAATGTGCCAGATGTATAGTGTCTACCCTTTTGTCATAGAAGGAATTCTGATTTAATGTTGGAATAGTCTTAATATGTTTTTACGAGCTCTACATTTCCATGTGAAGAAATTTCTTATATTATGACATATTATTCTCATTGTAGGTAGAGACTTTGCTATAGTACCAAATTCTACTGGAGGACTGACAGTGAAACGATTTAATATAGATAGGAAAGATACGGGCAAGCCTTTCCGTGGGAAGAGGTTAAATTTTTGGTATATGGTCGAGAAGGCCACTGAAGATGATGCAGGGTTGTTCGTATGGAAGATGAGATTAGAAAATAGTGTAGACCACACTGGAAGCTTTGAAATTGGTATCTCCATGCTCCCTCTACAAGGTGTGTTTATAGTTTTGGAAATATTTTACGAATCGTTTCAAGATTATTCAGAAAGTCAAGAATTTGATATTTTACAAAACCACCAGTGCCTCTAACACTCTGTAAGCCGCAATTTCTACTTGATCCTCGTAAAGTTTTGTCAGAAGTTTGAAACTAGATTATCTAGGTCAAAAACTAGATCTTCAAGTTAAATTGACATTGCAGAAAAACCATGTTAACACACAAAACTAAGTCACTAGATCAGAGCTCTGAAAAACAGGGCCAACGATCTACCTGGTTTCTGTAAAACATGGTGAGAATGTCCTTTGGTGACCCTTTCACAAGTTTGTTCAAATTATTCCAGTTTAGCAGAAACATGGCCATCAGAGGGGGTTGTCACTTTTTCATATATATATATTTTTCATATAGTTTGTATGTAGTATTTTTTATATCCATATAGTGAAAATTTTAAAAGTCATCTTGTCAGAAATGCTGGTCCAATATCAAAAATATTTCAAAAATATTTTACATGCACCACCATGCGAAACTTACGTGAGCGATCTAAGGCCACCATGGCTCTCACGTTTCTTGGATTTAAAGATATTTTAAATAAAAATCAGGAACTGTACTTCTATTGGAAGGTGAATTACAATTTAATGTGGGTGGATCTTTCTGGTTTTTCTATTTAGTTGAGTTTAGTTTTGAAAATTCAGTAAAATGCCAGTATTTTCACCAAGTTGCATTCAGATCACTTGAAATTTTCAGTGTGTCAGTTTTGTACCATACCTGTCTGGAAAATACCAAACATTATATCATTTGACAACTTTAAGGCAAAAAAGAGAAAATGAGAAACCCTGAAACTATGAGGAATGGGGATATTTAATTCATAAATAATAACCACATGCCACAGACTTGCACTGGTTACTATTTATAAGTAACATACATATTACTATAAAGGTTCATATTAAACACTAAAGATACAAAAAAAAAATGCAATCACAAAACACTTCCTTTGTTTCTTTTTGCTTGTAGTATAACATTTACAAGCTTCGTTAGAATTACTGTTGATACTGTCACCTTGCATGTCCCATTTCATTAGTCTGATTTTTTAAGAAAATCTACGCGGTATTGTCGTCACTTTATTCTCAGCACTGGCATCGGCGATTGTTAATTTTTTTGTTTAGGTCCACCTTATCTCAAAAACTATTAAAAGCTACATCTTTGAAACTTTGCATACTTGTTTGTCATCATTAGGTGACTATGTAGGCCAAGAACCATTAAACAGATTTGCATTTTGTCAGAATTATGGCTCATTTTGTACTTAAGACAATTTGATTCTGTTTAGATCAGGGTTTTCTCACGAACTATCAGAGCTACAGCTTTGAAACTTTGCGCACTTGTTTATTATCATTAGATGAGTAAGCAGACAAAGAACCATAATTCTTACCTGCATGTTGTCAGAATTATGGCCCTTTTTATACTTAGAAATTCAGTATTTCTTGGTTGTTTTTTTAGCTGCTCAAAGGTGAGATTTTGTGATCGCCGTGTGTCCGTCGTCAACAGTTTGACTGTTACCACCCTAGAGGTCACATTTTTGACCAAATCTTAATGAAACTTGGTTAGAATGTTACCCTTAATAAAATCTTGGATGAGTTCGATATTGGTTCATCTGGGGTCAAAAACTAGGTCACCAGGTCAGATCAAAGAAAAAGCTTGTTAAGACTCCAGAGGTCACATTTTTTGGTCCAATCTTAATGAAATTTGGTCAGATTGTTATCCTTAATAAAGTCTTGGACGAATTCTATATTGGGTCATCTGGGGTCAAAAACTAGGTCACCAGGTCAAATCAAAGAAAAAGCTTGTTAACACTGTGGGGGCCACATTTATGACTGTATCTTCATGAAACTTGGTCAGAATGTTAAACTTGATGATCTTAAGGTCCAGTTTGAATCTGGGTCCTCTTGTTTTTAGGTATGTTTTACATTTTTACATAAATGTTTATGCTTTACAGTTGGCAATGTGGCTTCTTCTCGGCGATATATGACTATTTTGTGTCGATTAGCCGTAAAACCCAACTCACTCACTCACTGTTTATATTATAATGCTATTAATCTAGCAATTTCATATTGGCCTTGTTATTTGTCCAAGGGTTGTCGTATTGGCAACTTTTGAACATTGGCTGTAACACCCTGACGGCAGTTACACATGTTAAAGATCAAAAATTTGTGTTTGAACATTGTCATTTTAGCCTGTAAAACGGAATGGGTTGTGAGAAGGTATGTGGGCATAATTTTGAGAGATATATACCTTGATCTAATCGGCAATAACTGGAACTTACCATGTTATTTTGTTTAGTGAGTATCCAAATATTTGAGCTGCGGTAGAATTTGCTTTAAATGTCATTTATTTGTAGGCTGCAGGCAACGAGATACAAAATTGTACACATGATACGGTCCTAAAGGTGGCCTCTACAGTGTAAACTAGCTTTTCCTTTGATTTCAGCTGGTGACCTTGTTTTTGATTCTACATGACCCAGATTCAACCTGGACCTTAAATCACCAAGACTAACATTCTGACCAAGTTTCATGAAGATGCAGTCATAAATGTGGCCTCTACAGTGTTAACAAGCTTTTCCTTTGATTTGATCTGGTGACCTAGTTTTTGACCCCAGATAACCCAATATCAAACTCCTCTTAGATTTTATTAAGAGTAACATTCTGACTAAGTTTCATTAAGATTGGGCCAAAATTGTGACCTCTAGAGTGTTAACAAGCTTTTCCTTTAATCTGACCTGGTGACCTAGCTTTTGAACCCAGATGACCCAATATCAAACTCGTTCACGATATTATTGAGGGTAACATTCTGACCAAGTTTCATTAAGTTTGGGTCAAAAATGTGACCTCTCGAGTGATAAGAAGCTTTACCTTTGATCTGACCTTGTGACCTAGGTTTTGACCCCAGATAACCCATTATCGAACTCGTCCCAAATTTTATTGAGGGTAACATTCTGACCAAGTTTCATTAACTTCCTGAGGCCGATATCGTAACATACCTGCTGCGGCTGGATAAGAATTACCACCTGACGTCGAAGAATATTATCTAACCTTGTCATAATCACACTCGTATACAGTCAGTTGAAATCATGCGGGGAAATATTATTAACTTGGGTGTAAGTTAAAATATACTTACAAAATATTCGAAGTTTGAACAAATATTTTTATATCCAATTTCGTCCGTAGCTGATATCCAAATAGAACAAAATTTTCACTTCGAAATATTCACAATTTTAACACTTCTACTGCGTTTAATAGATATTTGAACATTAAATTTCAATTTCTAAACATGTACACAAATGTTGTGAGTCACGCGCTGAGACAGTTAAATTGTAATATTTACATCCATCTTTGAATAATTATTAAATTTACAAACATGCGTTTATTTACATATATATTTTTTTTTGTATTTTATGAAACATCCTTTGTTGTGTTATTTTTTATCCACTTGTATCGTATGTTATGTAAGTGTACCAATATTTCAGCCTTCTAAAACTTAACATTTTCCGACCATTCATTTGTCTGATAATTGAATCGCATCGTCGGAATCATCATCCGACGGAACTGATATTTCAGAATCAGCATGATAATAAATAAATATTTTCTTCATTTTAAGAAAGATCTCTGGCCGACGACATCATTTTACTCTTTTGAAATACATAATGAACGAAACACAGCGGAGATCGTATTTTTATTTCATTTACATTACCGCATAGTTACAGACATTTATTTTAACAAGGGAACTAATTATTAGCACAACTAGTAATTATTACATCAAAGAAATAATAGCCAGTATGCAAAGTAATTTTGCTTTTGTCAAGATTATTAAAAATTAACAAGTACTGATCGCAATCATCATGATCTCGGTGCCGCGATTATACTCGCCAATCGCCGTCCTGGGAAATCCTGATAACGCCCGTATAGTCGCATATCGACACTACAGGGGTAAAAAATATAATGCCTTTAGTCGCATTTCGGCCCCAGGGAGTTAAAATTGCGCCAAACTTGTGACCTCTAGTGTTAACAAGCTTTTCCTTTGATTTGACTTGGTGACCTAGTTTTTGACCCCAGATGACCCAGTATCGAACTCGTCCAAAATTTTATTAAGGGTAACATTCTGACCAAGTTTCGTTAAGATTGCGCCTAAATTGTGACCTCTAGTGTTAACAGTCAAATTGTTGACGACGACGGACGCCGAACACAGGGCGATTACAAAAGCTCACTTCGTGCTCAGGTGAGCTAAAAACGAAAATGTTGCAGGCTCAGTTTGATTGAGCCTGTTCATGGACGAAAGAGGAAATGAATGCTACCGTCCGCGCCCTCTAGCCCCGGGTGAGCACAACTCATCATTTACACATGCTACAAGTACAAAATAATTTAGAGAATCCGCAAATGTGTTCATATGGCGATGCACATGAAACCTTCAATGATACACTTGCATGTAATTCTATGAAAAGCGCGGTATGGTCCCCAGTTAAAATAATGGGCTGTCCTAAACGAGAAAACGATGAGCAGAACTAAACAAACTGGAATTTAGAAAGGGGATCTGAGGTAAAGGAGGATGCATATCACAGGAACTGGCAAAAGACAAAATTAAAAAGCAGGCACCATATCCAAGCGGTGATTATACAATGTTCAAAGCTATGAAAGCGGGAGTATTGAAATCACCCAGGTCGAAATGTTCAAGCTAAGAAACTAAATGTCTGTTTAAGATAAGTCTCATCCTTTCAATTAATCGGAGTTTTGCAGTTTTCGACCTCGTATGTCCGCTCCGTCTTACTAATAGCTATAACATGAACCTTTGTCAAAAATGTGTCAACTATTGTAATGTATAATTTTATGTAAATAAAATCTGAAATGTAGATCCCTCGGAAGCACCGAGAACAAGGCAAACTGAAAATTGCAGACTCGGTTTGATTGAGTCTGTTCATGAGCAGTAATGGAATGCAACACTACCCTGGCCCCGTAGCACCGGTTTAAGCAATATTCAATCTTCAAATCTGAATGAGTTGAAATCAAAGATCCGGAAGGACCAGAAAAAATAACAACGCTGAGATGAAGTCTGGGCAACGTTTTACGGCCGCCACACAGCACTTAACACCCGCTGTTGCGAAGTAAATAAAATCTGAAATCTAGATCACTCGGAAGCACCGAGAACAAGGCAACATCTAACGGAAGTGACTTCTCCGTATTGACCCTTTCTTTTGAACCAATCAGAACGCCTGAATTCTGTATTGGCTGTTTTCTCGTACTGGCCCTGCTTTTCTCAAATTGGCTAAGTTTTGCTTTGTATTAGCTCTACTTGTTTTATATGATGTGCGCAATAGATCTAATACAGTGTATAATATTGTAAAGTTGAAAAATAATACATTTTATTAAAGTTTACTCATTATATAGTTTCCTGCCGTTGGAAAAGGTATATTGATGACAAATATTTTATCACAAACTATTTCATACAATATAATTTATATATCCTGTAGGGAAACATATTTCCTTAGGAGACAAGATTGTTAATTATCAGTTTGTAGCTGAAAGCTGTTGATCATGAAACCGTTCAAGATTTCACGTAACGCATGTGGTATATCTATAATACTGAACAGATATGAACAGTTTTTAACAGGCTTTCCTCTAATTTAGGGAACACTACGGCAAACTAGTTTAAGCTGATTTATGTGTTCTATGGATGCCTTTAAGCACATCTAGTGCATTTACACCAGTAAAAACCAAATTTGATTCGAATTGTGTCCAACGGAAGAGGGGAAGCAGTTCTTAAATTCCACTAGGACTGAACTGTTTTTATTTATGTATTTTTTTCATTTTTCTGTTATTCTCCATTTTGCTGCTGTAAATCTTCAAACATGACCACTAACGTCATTTTTTCAGCAGAGCGCAAAACGACGTACTTGACTAGTTATTCGATTATCGTTTTTATATACAACTAAAATACGGCAAAAAAATTTATTTTCAAGTTTATATTAAAATTATCTCTCCAATGATATATAATATGTCATGTTTATTTCGACGTCAAATCAGAGGCAAACGATTTATGAACGCAAAACACGCAAAACTGACGTCGAGCTTAACCCAAAATTTTGCGTGAAGACGCCTATATTTCAGAAACTGTCAGATAGTTTTTTTGAATAAATTTGAGCAAGCGTGCAAAATTTCAATCACTATCGATTCCATAAAAGAAAAATGGAGGTCACCGTTTAGATTTCGCTCTATTTACCGTGGCGCTACCCCTACCCCCAGTAAAGAATAACAACGTTTTTATACTTATTTCGTAAATGTTCATAAATTTTAATTCCGTTTCTGTTTCTGTTCGTCGATATAATGCTAGCAAATTCTAGTAATGATAAAAAGAAGATATGATTAAATGAAATTATTGGAATAAATTAATGATTTCAGGAAACTCTCCTATACATGACACAGAAACACAAAGAGTCCTTTTTATTGAAACAGGATATACGTATCGGTAAAGTGCATGTTAGCCGAAAGTTGTATTCACCTAGAATACGCTGAATTTTATTTGTAGTTGCAGCTTCAGTTCTTAAGCAAACTTTGTTTAAATCTAATAAAATTAAATACATTTGTCAAAACGCTAAAACCTTAGCAGAAAAGTGAAGCACATCAAATGTTAAAGTTCTAAGCAAAATGTTTGTAGTCAATCTTAAAGAGATTCTATTACCGGATATTTTGGTGTTCATCTAAGACTTCTTTTTAAATTTATGTTCACGTAGGTATGCTTGATGCCAGTACTGGATATTTCCATGTCAGTGTATTTTTATTTTACTTTTTTTATTCTGTCGAACGCATGATAGGGACAAAGGGAACCGTTCTAGAAAATAATACTGCACGTGACTTGTGTGCACAAACCGTTATCTGGAGAGGAAACAGGTAAAAGTTCGAACTATCCCGCCGGAAGTTCAGTTGGCTGGTTCGTGTGAGGTAAACAAGATGAAATGTTTTTTAAGAAAACGCAGAAGACGGTGCGGTCTTAATAAAAATGCAGTTATTTCGATACACGAGTGCAGTTTTTACATAGGTTCTATTAAAACAATAGATTATCGGGGCTAAAAGTGCAGTTTGGAAATGTAAAGACCGATTCTTTGTTCTTACACATTCTTTTTATAGTTGAGTTGCTTTGTCATTCATGCTACTACAGTGACTGTTCAGTATATGTCACTTAAACGTCAAAACATAAATGAGCCGCGCCATTTGTTGTTCTGTTTCTTCTGATGCTTGTTCTACAAAGGCATTGAGTACATACGTTTATTGTTCTTAAGGTTTGCTTTTTACCGGACTTTTTGTGTTTTACGTCATGCCTTTTTGTTGCCACTGCGAGTGTTAGACATTCTCCTGGCGGGGATTACTTTTATTTACACTGTCTCGTGTCTTTCGAACATTGTGGGGGTAAGAGGAGGTTGGGTGCGCATCATAAACCGGTTCAAGCTCCCTATTGGTATTTTTGCCACTGACCGATCGAAGGCGTTGTCCCACTGTGTTCCTTGTCCTCTTGTATTTGCTCTGTGTGTGTATGTGGTTTCGTTTTTGGGAGGCTGCGTGTTTGGAACATGGCAGTCACTGTTTGATATTTATTGTTTTTTTTAATGTCGCACCGACACAATTACATGTCAAATGGCGACTTTCCAGCTTTGATGACGGATGAAGACCCAAGTTCCTCTCCGTGAATTTTTTCAACACAGACGAGCACCCAGGTAGAACCACCTACCTTCCGTAAGCCAGCTCGATGTTTTCCTCGCATGAAGAATTCAACGCCTCTAACTCACATCGGTGAGGGGCAAGTGAATCAAAGTCGGCGACCTTAATCACTCGGCCACGGAGGCCCCTATATAGATATTTAAATAAAAAATAACTGTCCTTAAATGTAATAAAGGCACCACAACAGGTGTTTTATTTTTATAGTACCTGAACTTTTATATGCGTAAAGACAATGTGATCTTTAACGAACTCGAATAAGCTAATCTCTAACGAACTGAAAGAAGATTTAACAAATAATCAAGGCACTCGTGTGGTTCAGAGTTCACATGCGTAGGAATTGAGGGAGTTGGGTTTTAGGGGCGTGGGCAGTGTTGCATTTTCCATTACTGCTCATGAACAGACTCAATCAAACCGAGTCTGCAATTTTCACTGTTTGCCTTGTTTTCGGTGCTTCCGAGGGATCTACTTTTCAGATTTTATTTACTTCACAACAGCGGGTGTTAAGTGCTGTGTGGCGGCCGTAAAAAGTCGCCCCGACCTCATCTCAGTGTTGTTATATTTTCTGGTCCTTCGGGATCTTTGATTTCAACTCATTTAGATCTAAGATTGAATACTGCTTAAGCCGGTGCTAGGGGGCGTGGGCAGTGTTGCATTTTCCATTACTGCTCATGAACAGACTCAATCAAACCGAGTCTGCAATTTTCACTGTTTGCCTTGTTTTCGGTGCTTCCGAGGGATCTACTTTTCAGATTTTATTTACGGCGAATCGACACAAAATGGTCGTATTTCGCCGAGAAGTTATATTGTAAACGCCAGTTGTAAAGCATACCTTAAACCACCCAAGCAAAAATGTAAGGCACATCTAAAATTATTCATGTAAAAAGGTAAAACACATTATGTAAAAATGTAAAGCATATCTGAAATCATTTATGTAAAAATGTAAAGCATATTTAAAATCAGTTATATAAAAATGAAACTGAAACTGAAACTGGTTTATTTGCTTAAACGCCTATTTCTACATTTAAAACATATTCAATGGCGTTTTACAATACAAGTTGAAATAAAATATTAAATATAAAATATTTTAAATAAGATTAATTAAAACGAATCAAAATAGCAATTATTAATTTAAAGTCAATGATAATACTATATTTTAAAATATTACTAACATACAATTATCACAGACAAACATTAAATTTCTATCACTGTCACCAGCATCACTGTTTTAAAACTCAGTCAAAACTTAGAATAATGCAAAGTAGTCTCTGAAGAAATGCGTAAAAACAAGGAAGAATATCCAACAGGGAAAGCCACGTTCTAAAAACGCAGCATCCCCAAACGCGCACACGATCAACACACGTTTTACGATAAATCACAAGAAGACCTTGATTGTTTTTATTCTGACATGCTCATTGACTTATTTATTTTGATAAATATTATACTGGACTTCATCTATGATAAGCAGTTTTTAAATCCTACCAGGACTGAACTGTTTTGATATCTGTCTTCTGGCCTGTTTCGTCGGGCCCTTAAGGGTGTTTCTCTTGTTGCTCTGTCTTCTGAAAAGGCATCGAGTCATACGTTTTTGGTTCTAAAGGTTTGCTTTTTATACACGAGCATTTTGTGTTTTACATGCCATGCCTCTTTGTTTCCATTACGTGTGTTAGAGATTCACCTGGAGGGGATTTCTTTTATTTATACTGTCCCGTGTCTTTGGAACATGGTGGGGGTAAGAGTGAGGTTGGGTGTGCACCATAAACCGGTTTAAGCTCCCCAGTGGTGTTTTTGCCACTGACCGTTCCAAGGCGGTGCCCCACTGTGTTCCTTTCTTTGTTCGTTTTGTCCTCTTGCATAGGCTTTGTGTGTGTGCGCGTGTATGTGTGTGTGTTCCTTTGTTTGTTCGTTTGTTCGTTTTGTCCTCGTGTGTTGGCTTTGTGTGTGTGCACGTGTATGTGTGTTTGTGGTGTGCACGTCTGCGTGCTGTAGGTTTCGTTTTGGGAAGGCTGCGATTTTAGTACGTGGCATTCCCTGTTTGATATTTGTCTTTGTTTTCATTTACCCGAGGAGTAATGTCTCGGGTAAATGATCTGACATCATGCGGCAATTTGTCATAATGTTTGTCTTACCGATCCGTGCTCCACCGTTGTTTATCGCAGAATATAGATAGTTTGATAGTTTGATTTCTTTTTTTGTTTCACTGGAAATCAAGTCGAGCCATGTTAGAATACAGTAAACCTTTCTTATAAGGAACACGGATATAAGGAACACTCGGTTATAAGGAACAGTTTTCAATTCCCCGATCTAATTCCTTCTTTATTCAATGTAAAAATCCTCGGTTATATCCTAATAAATGTGCTAATTACGCGTGATTAACAATTGCAAACAGTTCAGTTTACCTAATTTCCAATTGTAATAATTAAAGCAGGTGCTAAAATAGACAATAGCTAAATTATAGGTATAACTTGCACTTTAATCCGTATTTAAGACGCCGTTGTCTGGTGTCTGCAAAATAGAAAAATGAACATTTATTTTATATTATTGTTGATGCCTATTCACATAACATGCAGTAGAGCAAGGTAAGGGGCGTAACTGCAACATATCTTATAGTCATAATGTAGCTTAAAAAAGAAGATAGAAATAACTGACAAAAAATAAACAAAAACTACGGTCATTCTTACCGACGTACATTTTGGCTTAGTTTAGGTTTAAAGGCCGTGTTTCAACACTTTTTCGGTCACATACATGCATGCAGTTTAGCTTACCATCTCTCCAGAAAAGAACCGGTACTAGACTCGCAATTTTCTCACATACAGATTTATGGTCGGCCCGGAGTGTGAACACATAGCCCTTTTCAAACGTGAGTCAAATAGTGTTCGCTATACAAATTGTGTTCGTTATACAAACCTCGGTTACAAGGAACTTGTCCGCTATACGGATATAAGGAACCTCGGTTATAAGGAACAAAGTTTAGAGGTCCCAAGCTGTTCCTTATAAGCGAGGTTTACTGTACATCGTAAAAACTTATTTGCGTAGAGAATAAGCTGTTAGACAATGGAGGAAGGGCGATTTTGAGAGGCGATTGAGAAAGGGCGATAACTTTCTTGGGGTAGAGATGATAGACGTTACTGGTGTTCTGAAACGAAACGTAAAGGACACACGAATGAAGTTGCCAAATTGCATGAGGCTGTCCCTGATGTCGAGCGTTTTGTGTTGGAATGTTTGCTCTGTTTGTTTGGCATAACCTTGTGGACGAGGGACTGGAAACAACTAATACCTGGGAAAAATTGACCCTTATGGGCGGAAGAAGATTTCACACAACCAAGTTGTGTTAGAATGGAGTGAGTGAGTTGGGTTTTACGGCGAACCGACTCAAAAGATCTCCCACTCCTTATTTTTATTTACATCTTGCAATATTATTATGTTTGCAGCTGATATTTTAACACACACGTACATACCTTTTTACATTACTGTTTTTAGATAGGCTTTACATTTTTACATGGATGTTTTTAGATATGTTTTACATTATTCATAGTGTTCTTTACATTTTTACATGGATGTTTTTAGGTATGCTTTACATTTTTACATCAATGTTTAGGCTTTACAGCTGGCGTTTGCAATATGAATTCTTCCCGGCGATATATGACCATTTTGTGTCGATTCGCCGTAAAACCCAACTCATTCCCTCAATTTTTACCTTGTGACGCGCCTGACTC
The DNA here is from genome assembly GCF_021730395.1 of Mercenaria mercenaria. Classification (NCBI taxonomy): domain Eukaryota; kingdom Metazoa; phylum Mollusca; class Bivalvia; order Venerida; family Veneridae; genus Mercenaria; species Mercenaria mercenaria. Next base: position 67,902,290 of record NC_069373.1, read on the forward strand.
AAACAAATAATAGGTAAGGGTAGATTTCCCGGAAGCACAGAGCCCCAAACACACTGCCTCAGAGCCACGCATTTGCAAAGTATGCCCACAACAAAAAGAAGCTGTAGGGGAGAAAGTAGAAAAATGGGGGGTGGGGGAGAGAGAGAATATGAAGGGGGAAGTGGACGGATGAATATACAAAGGGAATGCTACGTACCTTAATAACAGTCACACTACAACGTAAACCACAAAAGCGCAGACAGTCATGCACCAAAATCAAACACACAGCCACACCCAACTAAATAACATAGAGAAACAAACAAGTAAGACACAGGAAAACAACGGCACAAACACACCCATATAAGCAGGCAAAAACAACCGTGCACCGCCACAGCTTTATGGTAGCCAGAATAGGCAGCCACGGAAACTTCCTAAAGTAAAAGGGGGAGGGGATCCAAAATGTGCCGCAATTGCAAGGGGAAAGGAGGGGGCAACAGGGGAAGCAAGGACAAAAACGATTACAACAAACAAGAAAACATACGCAACAGACAATACAAGACAGACAGAAAACCAGTTGATTTGATTTGATTTAGTTGGGTTTAACGTCGCTCCGACACAATTCAGGTCATATGGCGACTTTCCAGCTTTGATGGTGGAGGAAGACCCCAGGTGCCCCTCCGTGCATTATTTCATCACGAGCGGGCACCTGGGTAGAACCACCGACCTTCCGTAAGCCAGCTGGATAGCTTCCTCACATGAAGAATTCAACGCCCCGAGGGAGGCTCGAACCCAAATCGATGAGGGACAAGTGATTTGAAGTCAGCGACTTAACCTCTCGGCCACGGAGGCCCCTGAAAACCAGTTGAAAATATGGGCACCGCCTTAGAACGGTCAGAAACCTATATAAAAAAATGTGGGGTTTAAACGCGTTTAGGGCATGCCAACCTCGCATTTACCCTATTTTCAACAAGTTATACAACACTGTAAATAAAATCCCCTCTGAGAAAGGCTCTAAAATTAGTGCTAAAATAACAGTATAATAAACGCTTAAAAAAGTGAAATGTGGATTCGAGCCTAACTCGGGGCGTTGAATTCTTTATCTGAGGATGCCATCCAGCTGGCTTACGGAAGGTCGATGGTTCTACCTAGGTGTCCGCCTGTGTTGAAACAAAGCACAGAAGGGCATCGGGGATCTTTTCCAGCATCAAAGCTTGGAAGTTGCCATATGGCATAACTGTTTTGAGACATACCGCATGTTTAGTGTTCAACCCGTTTACAATTGGACACTACGCTCCCCTCTTTGATTGTGTCTGACGGAAGAGGGGGAGGACTCTATGATAAGCAGTTTTTAAATTCTACCAGGACTGAACTGTTTTGATATCGTCTTCTGGCCTGTTTCGTCGGGCCCTTAAGGGTGTTTCTCTTGTTGCTCTGTCTTCTGAAAAGGCATTGAGTACATACGTTTTTGGTTCTAAAGGTTTGCTTTTTATATATTTATACACGAGCATTTTTGTGTTTTACATGCAATGGCTTTTTGTTTCCATAACGTGTGTTAGAGATTCACCTGGAGGGGATTACTTTTATTTACACTGTCCCGTGTCTCTGGAATATGATTAGGGTAAGAGTGAGGTTGGGTGTGCACCATATACCGGTTTAAGCTCCCCAGTGGTGTTTTTGCCACTGACCGTTCCAAGGCGGTGCCCCACTGTGTTCCTTTGTTTGTTCGTTCGTTTTGTCCTAATGTGTTGGCTTTGTGTGTGTGCGCGTGTATGGGTATTTGTGTGTGTGGTCTGCGTGCTGTGGGTTTCGTTTTGGGGAGGCTGCGTTTTTTGGTACGTGGCATTCCCTGTTTGATATTTGAGCCGTGCCATGGGAAAACCAACATAGTGGGTATGCGACCAGCATGGATCCAGACCAGCCTGCGCATCCGCGCAGTCTGGTCAGGATCCATGCTGTTCGCTAATAGTTTCTTCAATTCCAACAGGCTTTAAAAGCGAACAGCATGGAGCCTGACCAGACTGCGCGGATGCGCAGGCTGGTCTGGATCCATGCTGGTCGCATACCCACTATGTTGGTTTTCTCATGGCACGGCTCATTTGTCTTTGTTTTTTTGTATCGGTGCGACGTTAAACCCAACAAAAAAATTAACAAAGTGAAAGAAGAAACAGCACATTGTTACATCTTTAGCAGACAAACTTTTTTTCTCAATAAAACATGTGAAAAGATTCTTTGGAAGCATAGAATGCAATCTATTTTATTTATTTGGGTTTTACGGCGCACCAACACAGTATAGGTTATATGGCGCCAACAGGACTACAAATTTTGGTTCCACATTTCATTTACATCGAAATAAAAACATGAGGTGTGGAATAGAATGCAAACAAGCGGAATAATAGCAGACTCGGTTAGATTGTGTCTGTTCATGAAATGTGCAACACCGCTCATGCCCCATAGCACCGGCTTAAGCGAAACTCATTACACACCTACTGAATGGACTCCATGGTCCCAAACAACCAGAATATATAACAACAAGTACGGGAAGACTTAGTTCCAGCAGACAAGGCGGCCAACAATATTATCATCATTTGACGCCTGCATTATATTAATGTTTTACAAAACGAACTAAATAGCACTAAAACGTATACATTGAGTCCTTCTGTTGAAAACAAATTGGTTACTGATCACATCACTGAAGTTTCTAATTTAAAAGTTCGTATAGACGATCAACAAATTAAACTACCGACCATGTACTGGATTCCTAAATTGCATAAACAACCATATCAAGCTCGCTTTATCGCTAATTAAAGCTCTTGTACAACTACAAATATTTCAAAACTATTAACATCATGTCTAACTGCTGTGAAAGCCCACGTGGAAAGATACTGCGATAAAGTATAAGAAAACTCTGGTAAACACTTATTTTGGTCGATTAAAAATTCTGGCGAAATCCTGGATAAGTTGAAAATTAATAATTACAAGGTATCTACAGTCAGTACATACGATTTTTCTACTTTGTATACCACTTTACCACATAACTTAATAAATGACAAATTAACTGCCCTAATTCAAAAGACTTTTGCCAGAGAGAATGCTACATTTATCGCTTGCAATTTTGATAAAGCTTTTTATACTAGCAATATTATTAATAAAATCTGAAAAGTAGATCCCTCGGAAGCACCGAAAACAAAGCAAACAGTGAAAATTGCAGACTCGGTTTGATTGAGTCTGTTCATGAGCAGTAATGGAAAATGCAACGCTGCCCACGCTCCCTAGCACCGGCTTAAGCAGTATTCAATCTTCAAATCTAAATGAGTTGAAATCAGTGATCCCGAAGGACCAGAAAATATAACAACACTGAGATGAAGTCGGGGCGACTTTTTACGGCCGCCACACAGCACTTAAAACCCGCTGTTGTGAAGTAAATAAAATCTGAAAAGTAGATCCCTCGGAAGCACCGAAAACAAAGCAAACAGTGAAAATTGCAGACTCGGTTTGATTGAGTCTGTTCATGAGCAGTAATGGAAAATGCAACACTGCCCACGCCCCCTAGCACCGGCTTTAGCAGTATTCAATCTTCGAATATACTATGTGGACCTGTGACGAAGTTTGTACAGCCCTTTCCTTTTTATTGAACAACATTTACATCAGGTTTGGGAATGCAGTTCTTAGACAAGTTGTTGGTATTCCCATGGGAACAAATTGTGCACCCCTTGTCGCAGATTTGTTTTTATATTGTTATGAAAGAGACTTTATGTTGAACCTTTCTCCAGATATGCAAGCAGATATTATAACTGCATTTAATAATACATCACGCTATCTAGATGATATTCTTAATATGGATAATCCGTTTTTTTTTGGTCATTTGGTGGGTACTATTTATCCTAGGGAGCTTCAGTTAATTAAAACTAACAATTCGGATACTGATGCTTCATTTTTAGATTTACATCTCTCTATTTATGACAATATTATACATACCAAAATTTATGACAAGAGGGATGATTTTAATTTTAGTAATGTAATTTTTCCCCATTTGGATGGGGATGTACCTCAGGCTACATCTTATTGGGTATATAATTCTCAATTAATTCGGTTTGCCAGAGCGTGTAGTCATGTCAAGCATTTCAATGAACGTAATCAATATATTAAAAGTAAACTTCTTCAGCAAGGCTACCGTTATTACAAATTGCGTAAATATTTCACTAAATTTTATTATCGTAATTCTGATTTAGTTTTAAAATTCAATAGTAATTTAAAGACACTTCTGCGAGAAGGTATTTCTAAATCCGTTTTTTATGGGGATGTGGTTTACAAACTTCGTAAGATCTTGGGTCATGGTAATTTTCCAAATGATTTTGAAAAGATTATCAAACGTTTTATTAAAAGAGGTTACGACCCAACTGTTTTGAGACATACCGCATGTTTAGTGTTCAACCCGTTTACAGTTGGACACTACGCTTCCCTCTTTGATTGCGTCTAACGGAAGAGGGGGAGGACTGTATGATGAGCAGTTTTTAAATCCTACCAGGAATGAACTGTTTTGATATTTGTCTTCTGGCCTGTTTCGTCGGGCCCTTAAGGGTGTTTCTCTTGTTGCTCTGTCTTCTGAAAAGGCATTGAGTACATACGTTTTGGTTCTTAAGGTTTGCTTTTTATATATTTATACACGAGCATTTTTGTGTTTTACATGCCATGCCTTTTTGTTTCCATTACGTGTGTTAGAGATTCACCTGGAGGTAATTACTTTTATTTACACTGTCCCATATCTTTAGAACATGGTGTGGGGGTAAGAATGAGGTTGGGTGCGCACCATAAACCGGTTTAAGCTCCCCAGTGGTGTTTTTGCCACTGACCGTTCCAAGGCGGTGCCCCACTGTGTTCCTTTGTTTATTCGTTTTGTCCCTGTGTGTTGACTTTGTGTGTGCGCGTGTGTGTATGCTTATTGTTCGTCTTGTCCTTATGTGTTGGCTTTGAGTGTGTGTGTTGTTCGTTTTGTCCTGATGTGTAAGCTTTGAGTGTGTGTGTGGTGCACGCGTTTGCGTGCAAGGGGATTCGTTTTGAGGAGGCTGCGCTTTTGGTGCGTGGCACTCCCTGTTTGATATTTTTCTTTGTTTTTAACAGACGCCACCAAAACCATTTTGAAAAGGGCCTTTTTTATTGGGTTTAACGTCGCAACAACACAATTATAGGTGATTTGGCGACTTTCCAGCTTTGATGGTAGAGGAAGACCCCAGGTGCCCCTCCGTGAAATATTTCATCGCAAGTGAGCATCTAGGCAGAACCACCGACCTTCCGTAAGCCAGCTTGGAATCATAGAATGCAACCAAGCCAAGTAATAGCAGTCTCGGTTTGATTGAGTCTGTTCATGAGAGGTAATTGAAACTGCATCACACTTGCTATCCATTTCATGGACACTTTACACCGTTATACTGGATTAGTCACCCATTTTCGCGGATAAGTTAGTGGCTTTTGTGGACTGCTCTTTTATAAACATTTGTCAATTTCACATTGAAAATTGAAATTTCCATCATGAGTAGTTGAGGTCAATTTCACACTGAAAATTGAAATTTCCATCATGAGTAGTAGAGGCAGACAGGCTAAAACATCAAAAGATGAAACACGGTCTATTACTTGTTTAATGGAGGAAAGGTTTGATAAATTTGATGATAGGCCTGATAAACTCCAGGAAACCGTAGGTAAGTGTGCAACCAACCAAATAAGACGTAGAAAAACTTAGAGTTGTCACAGGAGTGACGAATTATACCCCCACAATATGGCCTTGTCACAGAACTAAGCCAATGTCAAAGTCGAACTTGCTTGACCTTTGACCTGCTGACCACAAAATCAATACAGGTCATCTGCTAGTCATGATCAACCTCCCTATGAAGTTTCATGATCCTCTGCCCAAGCGTTCTCAAGTTTAAATGACATTTGACCTTTGGAACTCAAAATCAATATGGGTCATCTGCTTGACTGACCAACCTCCAGATTAAGTTTTCTGATCCTAGTCCCAAGTATTCTCAAGTTATTGTCTGAAAACTGTTTAAATGTTCCGGGTCACTGTGACCTTGACCTGTGACCTACTGACCTCAAAATCATTAGGGGTCAACTGCTAGTCATAACCAACCTCCATATCAATTTTTTTCATGATCCTAGGCCCAAGCATTCTCAAGTTATCATCTGGAAACCGTTTAACTGTTCCAAGTCACTGTGACTTTGACCTACTGACCTCAAAGTCGAACTTGACCTGCATTTCATGATGTTACACCTGTGTACCAAAATATATGATCCTAGGCCCAAGCGTTCTCAAGTTATCCGGAAACCATTTAACTGTTCCGAGTCACTGTGACCTTGACCTTTGACCTTCAGACCTCAAAGTCCAACTTGACCTGCATGTCATGATGTTACATACCAAAATTTATGATCCTAGGCCCAAGTGTTCTCAAGTTATCATCCAGAAACCATTTAACTGTTCGAGTCCCTGTAACCTTGATCTTTGACCTACAGACCTCAAAGTCCAACTTGACCTGCATTTCATGATTTTACATCTGTGTACCAAAATTTATGATCTTAGGCCCAAGCGTTCTCAAGTTATCATCCGGAAACCGTTTAACTGTTCAGGGTCACTGTGACCTAGATCTTTCACCTACTGACACCAAATTCGAACTTGACCTGTATTTTCTGATGTTACATCTGTGTACCAAAAATTATTTAAATTGGACAAGCCTTTCTTGATTTATCATCCGGAAACCACGCAAAACCAACGGACCGACTGCCAAGCTCACTCCTATATACACCCCCGCCCCCTCCCCCTCAAATTTCGTTTTGTGGGGGTATAATAAAAGCTAACCTTAGAATCGGGCGATACAATAGGGCCAAACTGGAGCAATATACACGTAGAGAGAACATTAGAATACACAGCTGGCCTTTAAATGACGATGTCCCAAGCAGATTATTGTGCGTTTTATCTCCAGGGCCAAGGGACCAAGGTGTCTGAAGTTTTCAGGCTCAAAAAGAACATGAAAAATTCCAAGCAATTTAAGAGTCTTCATTACAGAACATAAGACACAACTAAAAATGATTGTAAAAATGTTAAAATCAGTAGAGATGTGTCTAATGTATTCAAATTTATTAATGCCAAGGAAGATTACTTTTTGGAGATGTATTTGTCTTCATCAAAGCTGGAAAGTCGCCATATGACCTATAACTGTGTCGCGGCGACGTTAAACTTAAATACATCTCCAAAAAGGTTGAATAATGCAAATCAGTAATGGCTTGCTATGGCGACTACCCTATTTTAGTGACTTTCATTTCTATGCTAATTTATCTTATGCCGTTTATGTTTAACAATTCATTTTTAATACAGAATAATCGTGAGTGATCAATTGTATCCAGTTAAGAATTGGAAAACATCTATTTACAGCATTGAAAACTGCATAAATAGGAGTTGTCAGAGGACATGGCCGTTTTGCTGGTCATCAAAGACCATAGTTTTTAATTAAATTTTAAGAAGCCCATTTTAAAATTGCCATTTTAAACACACAAAAATAATAACACATATACTAATAAAAAAATCCAAGCTTTTGCATTATTATAGGAGTTACTCAGGGCTGAATCATATTTCTTATCATTAAAAACAAACATGCACATTTTATGAGATAACTTGAAAACAAGTTGGGGCATACCTAACCACAGTTTTATAAACTGATACAAGCGCGTATGTTCATTTCCAGTACTTTCAGCGAATTTACCATTAAACATAATACCAAATGTAACAATTAATAGTCTATGTCAACCGTTATTTATTTAACACGGAATTTATTTCTGTTCAACTCATTAATCGTGTAATTCAAAACGTTTGTGAGTCTCCTAAGAAATATTCTAATTTGATCTCGCTAAAACAAATGTCATAAAATGGAATTGTTCATCGCTATTATGATATTGTGTGTACTTTAAGTGACCGATAATACATACACGTAAACATTTCAAAATTGTATTGGAAAGATCACTGCAATTATCAATGATAAAATACTATACACGGAGAGGTTCCTATCTAAACTCATCCAGTATTTCATCTAGCGTTGGCAAGGTGGGCGAAACTAGACTTTTTATATGCCAAATACTCGGGTCGGTTATTGCGAAATTCGACGACATCTCTGAAAGTTGATTAAAATAGGTCTGGACGTTTATAATAGTCCCACTTGGTTGCAAAAATGTTCATCAGAGCTCAATATAAAAAATACACTTTAAACTGCAACTCCTAAACAGCTGTTATCATTTTGAAATAATTTTACACAAACGTTTCTTGTGTAACCCTTTGAAAAGAATGTTTACATTATTCTGTTTCGTAAAAACACATATATCTAATGGAAAATTGATCCGTATATTATTCCAATTCGTCCCGTCCGCTTAGCTCAGTAGGGAGAGCGTTGGTCTACGGATCGCGGGGTTGCGAGTTCGATCCCCGGGCGGGGCGTATGTTCTTTGTGACGATTTGATAAAAGACATTGTGTCTAAATTTATATATTTATATTGGTTTTACGGCGCACCAACACAGTATAGGTTATATGGTGCCAAACAGGACTACAAATTTTGGTTTCACATCTCATTTACATCGAAATAAAACATGAGGTATGGAATCAAAATTTGCATACCTGCTGGAATCACAGAGTTACAGCAAAACAAAGTGTTAAGACCCTATTAGTCGCCTTTTACGATCATGCAAGGGACAGGCAGTGGTTCCAATTCACATTGTGTCTAAAATAATTCGTCCTCCACCTCTGATAATTCATGTGGGGAAGTTGCCAGTTATTTGCGGAGAACAGGTTTGTACTGGTACAGAATCAAGGAACACTGGTTAGGTTAACTGGCCACCGTTACATGACTGAAATACTGTTGAAAAACGGCGTTAAACACAAACAAACAAACATCGTCCGAAAAACTTACGCAAGCGTGCTTAATTACTTTTTCCTGTTTGTTTATTGAAAAAAAAATGAAATTATTCTTGTAAGAAACGCTTAAAATAAAACGAGAGGGACATCATGGCCCTATATCGCTCACCTGAGTTTAGTTGATTGCTAAAGTTTCAAATACAAAATGCAGGCGAGTAGGTCATATTAAAGATTGTTCAAGAGAACTATAATATGTTAAAATATACAGGTGGTCCAAATCTCTTTGCTATAGCTTCAAAAACAAGAAAATAGGTCGGGGTTAACAATATTAAAGATGAGTATTGAAATCTGTATCAAAAATTAAACAGTTGGTCCAAATTTCTATCCTTTAACTTCAATAAGAATGTTTTAAAAGGTATTTTCCTATACAAGTATATTAAAACCATGTGCCCCCAGACCCGGGTGGGGCCAGGTTTAGCCACAGGGGATAATTTGAGCAATCTTGAAACAAGCTTACTATACAATGCTACATACCAAATATCAAAAGCTCTAGATCATGTGGTTTTATACAAGAAGAGTTTCAAAGTTTTCCTTATACAAGTCTATACAAAAACATGTGACCCCCAGGGGCCGGGCCATATCTGACCCAAGGGGGATAAATTGAACATTCTTGTTGGAGGACCTTTAGATTATACTACTACGTACAAACTATCAAAGTCCTAGGCTCTGTGGTTTTGGACAAATAGATTTTCAAATTTTTTCTTATATGTCTATATAAATTATGTGGCCCCAAGATTTTCAGTTTTCCTTATATAAGTCTATATTAACCATGTGACCCCCAGGGCCGGGCCATATCTGACCCAAGGGAAATAATTTGAAAATCTTGGTAGAGGACCTTTAGAAGATGCTACATACCAAATATCAAAGCCCTAAGCCCTGTGATTTTGGACCAGGAGATCTTCAAAGTTTTTCCCGATATAAGTCCATATAAATCGTGTGACCCCCCTGGGCGTTGACATATTTGACCCTAGGAGGATAATTTTAACAATCTTGGTAGAGGACCACTAGATGATGCTACATACAAAATATCAAAGCCCTAGGCGTTTTGGTTTTGGACGAGATTTTCATTTTTTCCCCCTACGTAAGTCTATATAAACCATGTGACCCCCAGAGCGGTGCCATATTTGACCCTAGGGGGTAATTTGAACAATCTTGGTAGAGGCCCACTAGATGATGCTACATACCAATTATCAACGCCCTAGAACCTGTAGTTTTTCTAAGCTTTCCCTATATAAGTCTATATAAACCATGTGACCCCCAGGGCGGGGCCATGTTTGACCTTAGGGGGATAATTTGAATAATCTTGGTAGAGGACTGCTAAATACAAAATATCGCAGCCCTATGACATGTGGGTTTGGACTAGAAGATTTTTAAAGTTTTTCCTTACGGTTGCCAGGGTAACCACAGTTCTGTATGAAATTCAATTCTTCGAATACGTTTTAAAGAAGACCATCGAATGAACATCCCTTTGAAGTTTCATCAAATTGGCCTTGTGGTTTACGACGAGGTGTTGTTAAGGTTTAGGAGTATATCACCAAAACACAGAAATATTCTATAAACGAACAACATCGTTACCAATCTTTTAACTGACACAGTTTTCAGCAATTGTTTATTTTTATTTCTTTACAAATGGCATTCATTTTCAAAGGGGGACAGCTTTTTCAGAGTATTTTAAGTACTGGACAGTACGGCAGAACATGAAAAAATGAAAACATACTTAGGGTATATATATTTCTTTTACCTATATGTGTAGTAACTTTTGCCTTCATTGTACAAATTGGTGTATTGTGATATGATTATTTGCTATTACACAATACATTCGTTTGAAAATATATGGACATTTTACTTGCGTTAAGCAGGTTCTTCAATTATACGTATGCTTTAATATTTTGGTTTTATATTTTGAGACATTTCTGGCGTTACTTAACCTCCGCGCGAATCGAACATGTAGTTTCGAACCCACTGTACTACGATTATACTTTACCTTAATGTGTTCATGCATTAAAAATACCACTTTAATCATGGGTTTGAAGATAACGGCGATTCCTGGTTTTAATATGTGTCCGTCCATACAATTCCTAGACTAGTTTTTCCTAGCAACAAAAAAAACAAAACAAAAAAAACACGGGTATGAAACGTTGCCTGCGGCACAAAATGTGCCGCACTGAAATGAAAGCATCGCGCCTCCGACGGCGCAGGCATTGCGCAGGATGTTTACAAAAATAACGAGCAAGGTGAGTAAAATTGAATGTTTTTGGTTATTGTCTTTTTACAGTAAAAACGTTTTAGAAATCGGGGAATGCAGCGGGATGTAGTTGTGTCTTGCCGATAAATCCATGCCCAGCTTGTGAACAAATATGTAATATTGTTATTTTGCGCGTGTTTTTCATCGGATACAGTAACGTGAAAATTACAAAAGCAGTGAATATTCCGAGTCATTTCACCTACTGCTGAAAAAGGAATGATGTATTTATGTAGTATATTATATAAAGCCATCACATCTGATCTGAAATGAAAGCATCGCGCCTCCGACGGCGCAGGCATTGCGCAGGATGCTTACAAAAATAACGAGCAAGGTGAGTAAAATTGAATGTTTTTGGTTATTGTCTTTTTACAGTAAAAACTTTTTAGAAATCGGGGAATGCAGCGGGATGTAGTTGTGTCTTGCCGACAAATCCATGCCCAGTTTGTGAACAAATATGTAATATTGTTATTTTGCGCGTTTTTCATCGGATACAGTAACGTGAAAATTACAAAAGCAGTGAATATTCCGAGTCATTTCACCTACTGCTGAAAAAGGAATGATGTATTTCTGTAGTATATCATATAAAGTCATGACATCTGATTGATTGAGATTAAATACATGGCTAGGAAAAGGCATATCCCCTCGTTCTGCCGACTTTTCAGTCCAGTGCCGCAGGCATCTCGATGGTGCCGCAGACATCGTGAGAGGCGCAGTAATCTTGAATACTATTGTAGTCAGTAGTTCGTGTAATTTCGACCTTCTAACATGTATTGAAGTACAAAAATATCAATAACAATGTTGTTCCTCCAGTTATTGTAGTAGTAAGACAAATCTTCTCAATCCGAACATTGTAATATAAACAGCTATTTTAAGAAGTTTGCAGTTTTTTCTCGCTGTTTTGGGAATGGGGCCAGGGAATTCACGTCATTTTGTATAGATTTGGAATTCATTTTCTCTCGTAAAATAGCAGTATTACTAAACATCCCATTTGTAACAATTTTGATGCTTATAGTTAAAAGCAAGGTATAAAAACCAGCATCGGAGCACAAAAACTGTAATAACTTTTGTCATTTTTCAACTAATTTTAATGTTTTTGTTTCTGCTTCGAGTTTTTGTTTTTCTTTACAGTTTGGGCGTACTTTTTTATTAGCGGCGAGCTGAATTTCACCCCCCCCCCCCCCCCCCCACTCCCTCCAAAAAAAATAAAATAAATAAATAAATGGTGAGATCCGCAGTTTTGGTGTTCCGAAAAAAAAGGAACGCTATAATACACACAAAAAACAAAAAACAACAACATAAAAAAATGAAATTTCTCTCGCTCATCTAGCGCCATGGTTTTCTGTAACAGTATATCAGCACAAATTTCACAGTTAAGTCAAGATATTTACATACGAACGAAGAATATTTAAAACGATACTGTTCCCAAGTTTTGTGTAGAAAAGAACCAATGAAAAAATTGTCCAAAATGGGGCTTAACTTGTTCTAATTATTTCTGAAATTCTACAAAAATATTAACATATTTTACTCACTCTTTGTCGTTCAACTATGATTTAGGTCTGTGCACTGAATGTACACATAAAGTTTTCGTCTGATCATAAGGAGAAATGATTTTCTTTTTCCTTTTAATATATATTGAATTCATGTACATCCATCTGAAAATATAATATAAACAAGATATTTAACTATCGATAACTTCATTGCTTCTTTTCCACACAAAACTTGGGAACGGTATCGTTTTAAGGGAAGTTTTATATTTTTAAGGTTTATTTGGTGTCTTTTTTGCGTTCCTTTTCTTCGGAAAGCCAAAACTGTGATTTTTCGCCATTTTATTTCGGGGTTTGGGGGGAGGGGGGCGAAATTCATCTCATCGCTTATCAAAATAGTACGCCCAAACTGTAAAGAAACAAAAAAAAATAAAAAAAAAAAAACTTGATGCTGAAACAAAACATCAAAATTGGTTGAAAAATGACCAAAGTTATGACAGTTTTTGTGCTCAAATACTGCTCATCATACCTTGCTTTGAACTAAGCATCAATAATTGTTACAAATGAGAATGTTTAGTAACTGAATATTGTTTTTAGGAGAAAATAATTCTAATTCGATACAAAATGACGTGATTTTATCAACTGGGAGGCACCTGGTCCCACCCTCCAAAAGAGCAAGAAATAAAATATTGCAAACTTCTTAAAATTGCAATTAGTATTACAAAGTCCGGATTGAGAAGATTTGTCGTACACAATAACTGGAGGAACAACATTGTTATTGATATTTTTGTACTTAAACACATGTTAGAAGGTCGAAATTACACGTAAGTACTACCGACTAAAATAGTAGTCAAGATGACTGCGCCTCTCACGATGTCTGCGGCACCATCGAGATGCCTGCGGCACTGGACTGAATAGTCGGCAGAACGTGGGAATATACCTTTTCCTTGACATGTATTTTATCTTAATCGATCAGATGCCATGGCTTTATATAATATACTACATAAATACATCATTCCTTTTTCAGCAGTAGGTGAAATGACTCGGAATATTCACTGCTTTTGTAATTTTCATGTTACTGTATCCGATGAAAAACACGCAAAATAACAATATTACATATTTGTTCACAAACTGGGCATAGATTTGTCGGCAAGACACAACTACATCCCGCTGCATTCCCCGATTTCTAAAACGTTTGTAATGTAAAAAGACAAAACCAAAAACATTCAATTTTACTCACATTGCTCGCTATTTTTGTAAACATCCTGCGCAATGCCTGCGCCGTCGGAGGTGCGATGCCTTCATTTCAGTGCGGCACATTTTGTGCCGCAGGCAACGTTTCATACCCGTGAAAACGCAGTACAAAATATTTTTGTGAAAAAAACTAATAAAACTTTCTGAATGAAATGAAAGTCCGTTTTTTTTCGGCGTGCCGTATTAAGCACGATTTTATGACCTCGTATGACCTTATGTCGCCTGAATAATGTACCAATCGGATTGCTTGGTAAGGTATTCTCGGTATTTTCAGCCATAAAGAGAGATTTTGTAAGAGTGGCGCTGATTGGAGGAAAGGCTGAAAATGCTTCGCTCTGAGTCATGTGTGACACTGACTGAAATGACAACGCGTTCGTCATCTATAAACTCTGTAAGTATAGCACCATCGGGTTGTATGCGTACCACTAGAACAGGTGTGTGTAACAAAATATTCATCTGCTCATCCGGACATATTTCTGTTTTGTTAAGTTTCCTTTCCTTAAGTTTTGTTTTTACAAAAAGGTTATTTGTTTTATACAGTCATTAACTCTTAACCTGCATTACAGCAATAATTTCTAACCAGTGCAAATCATTACTAACCTGCAACAACATGTCAGATTTTAGATTTTAGACACTAAATTTTTAATTAATCTTTCCAGTGAAAACAGTACTGTACACATTCTGAACGAAAGACAAATTTGATAATAAGCTGAAATAGGGTAAGGATTCATGTTGCTTCTAACAATTCCAGAAATAAAGTATAGAACGTATTTCAATATTGTTTGCTTACTGTTACCATCTTTTAAGCACCAAAGGCTCAAAGTGAGCTTTTGTGATTGTTTTGTGCCCGTCGTGTGTCCCTCCACAATTTCTAAACACAGTCTTCTTCGGAACTACCATCCTCATTTATACAAAACTTCACAGAGGCCGCTTTCAACATTGCCAAAAGATTTAAAATACAGGTTTCTGCCCATATATATCTTGTGCTTCAGTTACAACACGCCGACCATCTTTTTTAAAGATATTTCCTGGTTGCATAGTATAAATACCGTGTCGTAGACTTCTGTACGAAAAAGGTCATTGTTTTTAAATAATTTTGATAATTGTATCTAATGTTCGATAAAATAGAAGTTTTACTGAAATATCTTGAATAATTTAGTTCAACACTTTGTATAAACATACAGGAAATTCTCATACATGTATCTTTGAATCCCGTCGAAACGAGATCCGATACATTACCACATTTTAACTAACTCATCCTGAATTAGTTATGTATCAGCATGTTTGGAAATAAAAAAAGGAAATCTCCACTTCGTATTTTCATGATGATTAAATCTGATATAAGAATTGCATGTTAAAAGTTAAGTTTTAAATTTACTATCTTAAAGTGACTACTCAGTATGGATTATCAGTCTCAACTGGAATTTAATCTTTAAGTACCATTAAAACTTGCTGTCAAAATGTCAATCTAAAACCCAGCGGACACCGAAAATTGTTTTGTGAACAGTAGGCATGGGACGCATCCATGGTCAAATTCCGATAATCATGCATTCATATGGTATGTGTAGATACTCGGCTTTGGGGAACTTGGACAAAGATTTAAACTCATGGTATATATTGGTTTAAAATTATGATGTAGCCATCTTTTATATCCTGATAACGTGACCGAGAAAACTGAATGAATTCAGTACCGTATAAAAATGAATTTGTAGGGTTTGAAAAAGTTCAGAATATACATGTATAATACAAACTTGAAGTAAGACACTTTTACCGCGGTGCATTAAACTGTAACGCATTGTATCGTGCATATTCAAAATTGTGCGTCGTACAATAGCATTTCAGCGACCCGAGTGCAATAGTACGAAACTATGTTTCTAAAATCACTATATATATTCTTTAATACCAAATATTCAACTAACTTGTAACATATGTTGTTTTGATTACCTGATTGAAAATAGGCAGACTTCTTGCGGCACAGGTGAAGAGTGTCTGTCTCCTTACTAGGTGGTCATTGGTTGAAATCCTTGATTAAAAGGTATGTTTGATCATTGAATTAACACCCGTTTTCACTGCTAGCGAATACTGGCTAGAACCTCACGAAATTGACTGCAAGCGTATAAAAAAGTTGGTACATTTCAGATAAAAAATAATAAGTTTGCGATGTCTTGTTTATAAATACGGTAGTCGAAAGATTTGTAAAGATACATTAATAAAAAAGGGTATAAAAGGTAAAAAAATATTTTTTAAAAATAATGCGCCAATGCTGTTAAGAATGCTTGTAAAAAATATATGTATATCGGTAATTCGTATATACAGTACAATGCATATTAGTAAATCTTATAACTGTCTTTTCTCGGATATTTTAAATGGAAACAGTATTACGACATTAGAACCGGATGCTAAATATGCCACTGTTCAGTTATGCATAAAAAACTTATATACAGTTTGAGAAAACCCCTATAGTAAGTTCGCAGTCCGCAGTACGCAGTACGCGTCGAAGTAAGCTGAAAATCTCTATTACTGAGTCAAAATTTGCAGATTAATGATCCTGCCTTTTTACAAAACTTACTGGTTGTTACTAAACAAAACGACCCGTGGTGATATAATTAAATGAAGTAATACGTATTGCTGCCTTGTATACGGCACTTTAATAAAAATATGAACAAATTAAAAGATACTTTTGTTAAGGTCTGGTTTGTATTTCAAATTGCAAATTTTTCAGCAAGTGAAAAACTTGATCAGACATTCGCAAAATTTAGTGACTACGAAAAGCAGTGGATAATAGAATGTTCATCCAAGAAGTTATCAGTTCATGGGTTCACAATCAGTCTTGATACAGAAGGTACAATGCATTGCATGAAAATGGAATTGATAATTGAATCAATTGTCATATCTTTAATGTAATGAAAAGATCCT
Organism: Mercenaria mercenaria; assembly: GCF_021730395.1. Taxonomy (NCBI): domain Eukaryota; kingdom Metazoa; phylum Mollusca; class Bivalvia; order Venerida; family Veneridae; genus Mercenaria; species Mercenaria mercenaria. The sequence goes on from NC_069373.1 coordinate 67,919,116, forward strand.
TTGGAGGCAAAAATGCAACCAAGAAGAATAATAGCAGACTCCGTTTGATCGAGTCTGTTCATGAGAGGTAATTAAATTTGCAACACCTCTCATGCCCTCTAGCTCTGGCTTTAGCGGAACTCTATTACACATATGTTGAATGGACCCCATGGTCAAGGACCAGAAAATATAACAACACTGAATGCAAGTACGAGGAGATTAAAAATTGCTGTTGTGATAGTTAATAAAATCTATAAAAGATGGAATTGCACTCTGTGCATCATTGAAAGTTCCATGTGCACCGCCGTATGAATACCTCTTCGGATGTCTGGTACTTACTTGTGTTTTGCTCATGCTGGGGATAGAGGGCGTGGACGGTAGCTTGCACTTCCACTACCGTCCGCGAACAGGCTAAATCAAACAGAGTCGTAACATTTTCCACTTGTTTATTTTATTTTATTATTTTAGAAATAGAAAAACAAGAGGGTCATGATGACCCCCGATCGCTCTCCTGACTAATAAAATCTGTAAGAAGATCCCTTGGAAGCAAAGAATACAACCAAGAAGAATAATAGCAGACTCGGTTTGATTGAGTCTGTTCATGAGTGGTAAAGAAATGTGCAACACCTCTCACGCCCCCTAGCACCGGCTTAAGCGGAACTCTATTACACATATGTTGAATGGACTCCATGATCCCAAAAGACCAGAAAATATAACAACACTGAATACGAGTTACATGTTTCAAATGTGAAACTGATTCTAAAATATTAAGAATTTCATATTGATCGTCACTGAAAGTCAGACTGAAACTGCACATGTCATCCTAATTTCAAGGCTGTATCTTAACAAGAGGGCCATGATGGCCCTATATCGCTCAACTGAGTCGAATTGCTTGCTGCTTAAACAAGTTTCTTAATTTAAGCTTTAATTAAAAAACAAAAAAATATTACAGGTGGTCCAAATCTTTTTGCTATAGCTTAAAAACAAGAAAGTAGGTCAATAGGTCACATTGATGGACACTGAAAGTCAGCTTAAATATCGGCATGCAAAACTGTATATGTCATTCAATTTTCAAGGTTGTATCTTAAAAAAAAAATAGGTCTGTAGGTCAAATTGATGGTCACTGAAAGTAAGTTTTAAGACTGGTGTGCAAAACTGTACATGTCATCCAAATTTCAAGGCTGTATCTTCAAAAGCAAGAAAGTAGGTCAGTAGGTCACATTCTTGGTCACTGAAAGTCAGTTTTAAGATCGGCATGCAAAACTATACATGTCATCCAAATTTCAAAGCTGTATCTTAAGAAACAAGAAAGTAGGGCCTAAAATATCAATTATTGGCCCTTTAAGGGGCCGTAACTCTGGAAACCATAATGGGATCTGGCCAATTTTCGAAAGGAACAAGATATTATGCCAGTACCAGTTGAGTGCAAGTTTGATAAAAGTTGATTGCAAAATGTGGTCTCTATCGTGTTCACAAGCCAAAAGTAGCAAATTCTGGCCATTTAAGGGGCCATAACTCTGGAACCCATGATGGGATCAGGCCAGTTTTAGAAAAGAACTGAGATATGCCAATACAAGTTGTGTGCAAGTTTGATTAAAATTGCTTCCAAAATGTGGTCTCTATCATGTTCACAAGAAATTGTGGATGGACGACGGACGGACGACGGGCGATCACAAAAGCTCACCCTGTCACTACGTGACAGGTGAGCTAAAATATAATCCAAACTATTTACAGTCCAGAACGGACACAGAGAACATGACAACATGTTTCAAATCTACAGTCCAGTATAAACAAAACACAAGAATACCTTCCAAAACTACTTACAGTCGAATACAGAGACAGAGAATCAGCAGATATCTCATACAGTCCAGGGTTGTCACAGGATTTACATCCTGCACTGAAATTTAAAATATAATGTTTTTATTGATAGTAGATGATAGTAGATTGGCAAGGTTCAACATCTGAGATCTGAACATTCAACCATGACTGCTTTCATATCAAACTAAATAATGATAGGTTATTCAACATTGTTTGAGCAATATATTGATATATTTGGATAATCACTAATTCATGAAACATAATAAGAGAGACTGGGTGTTAGTCTGAATATAAATTTATTGTTCTGTATAGTAAAATGTTCATTTTTCCTTTCATTCTGTGTTTACCCAGTCTCTATATTCCAGGAGATCTGATTAAGTGATACTGAAGACAGAACAGTTCCTACAGTGAGACAGATGCTGGGCTCCATGAACTGGAATTTGTAATAATGTCACATCATTCAGTATGGAATAAACCGTTATCATACAGGGAACTATAATGATGGTAATCTTGCGCATGTAGAGCAGAAATACAGAATAACATACCCAGCAAACACCTGACGTCGAAACAACGTTGGATTTTGGTCGCGACGTCGGCGACCTAAATACAACGTCTGTTCAACGTCATATTCACGTCGTCTAGTCGATGTTAGATTTAGATGTCTATACGACGTTGGATTCTGGTCGGACTGATAAGAGAATGAAATGCTGTTCTAAGTTAAACAACTATTTGGTGTAGAATTTAGAAAGTCTGAAACAAACCCTGAAATATTCAAGTCCAAATATCATGAAATCAAATCAACTTACAATGACTATTTTGCAATTTACACAGACGGTTCAAAAGATGAATCAGAGGTTGGCTGTGCTGCTGTCAGCCTCCTTCATCAATCAAAATTACGTTTGCTAAATAATGCAACAATATTTTCAGCCGAGGCGAAAGCTATTGATTTAGCTCCAAATTTTATATCAAAAAATAGTGCACAAAATTTATTATCTTTTCCGACTCGCTTTCTGTTTTACAGTCAATTCATAACCGAAATATGGAAAATCCATTCATTCAAAATATTCTTCTCAGGCTTCATGAACTGTCTTTAAAAAAGTTTATCATATTTTGTTGGATTCCTAGTCATGTTGGTATTCATGGAAACGAGGATGCTGATATTGCAGCAAAGAAATCCCTTTTATTATCACAATCTAATTTGAAACTACCACATACCGATTTTAGGCCCAATATAAACAAATACATTTTATCTAAATGGCAGTCGTCATGGAACCGTGCTTCATTAAATAAACTTCATGATATCAAATCTACTCTAGGGGAATGGCACCAAGGGAACATATCTGTTCGCAGGGAGGACGTTGTTCCTTCTCGCTGTCGAATAGGTCATACCCGTTTGACTCACTCTTACCTTTTGAATAAAGAAGATCAACCCGAATGTGTACCATGTCAAACACCGCTAACTATTAAACACATTTTAAGGAGGTAGGTTACCTTGTTACAAGGGTAAATTCAAATTAGTTGAACCGCAGCATCTTTTTGTATTTCGTGTAATATGAAGTTTTAACTGCTAAAATCTCAGTTTCGTTTGTCTCTGTCCCTTCAAGTTCAATTTTTATACAGGTTTGAAGAACAAGACCCTCCATAAGTATTTTATATTGAAAGAAGAAGGAAAATGCGGATATTTAACACTTTTCAGTGTATTTTGGTTTCATTGATATCTGTAGAAGTCAGCATAATCTATAATTTTACTAGTATGCACGTTAGCTTTCTAATATAAGCTTAAAATGTATATGTCGCGGGGCTCGTGTTTCCATAGTAACGCATTCTCTCTCATTTTTAAACAATTATGTATAAAAATTGGGGTTTTCGACGGCTTCAGTGCCATTCTGTTAATGACCAACATGGAATATTTGGGTAATATTATTAGCAAAATACCAAGCACTATACATGGAACCCTATTTTTTTAAAGTTTAAAGTAACCATGGCAACAGAGATGTTTAAAATGGATTATATCTTGCTTTTTGTCGTAATTTCTTATAAAATAATATTGAATAAGATTATCTTTCTAGTTGATATAGCTTTAAAACATATTATTTCTAACGTAAATTATATTTTCGTGTTATCTGAATTTTTTTAAAACAAATTTCTAAGCTTAGAATACTTACAGCAGTACCCCTCGTCTGGCATTTTGCATGGAAAAATCGTTCAGCATGCTACTATTATTCTCATGGATATTGTTGAAATGAAAATAAAAAGCCGAAGCTGTGTTTCTTAAATAGACTAGTGTCAACGCTTTTGAATTTTACATTTAGATACATAGGTCACGGGCTTCGTTTCCATGGTAACATCAATTCAATTCAAGAAACCACAATTTTTTACTGAAATTTGAACAATTTTAGATCTTAGTTTTAGTATATAAGTAACAAATTATCAACGGAACCTGTAAAATAGGTATTACAAATCAAACTGCTAGATGTTGTATTTGAAAATGGCCGTAACAAGTAACATCTCACCCAACTATATTCCAAATAACCTTGGTTACCATCATCCATTTTCTTACATTCCGCATAGCATTTCAATATAACTACATAAAAGAAGCAAAATATTGATTATTATTCAGAGCAAAAGACTCATGAAAAATATTTCAGCAAATAATGGTTATTTGAAAATAGTTTGAATAAAGAAAATGCACAGAATTACGTACTTTCAAGATAAAAGCTATTAATTTTGCGCGGTAACTGACACGTAACGTCATGACGTCAATGACGTCATTTTAAGGCAACATTGTTTTGAAGCGTTTCTGCGGCAATTTATTCATTATTTCTGCATTATTAAACCATAAAGCGTCAGATCGAAGACAGGTCTATGATTTGTTTTCAGAAGAATGAATATACAAACACATTTAGTTTGTCGTAAACGTCGTCGTAAATCGTCACGTTAGCTTCCGGTTGGACATGCGTACATACAAATGTAAAGGTAACCTACCTCCTTAATCGACTGTGTGGACTTCGCTACACAACGCAGTACATATTATGACGTTCAATCTTTGAGAGAATTATTTGACAACGTTTCAGTCGGAAATATTTTATCGTTTTTAAAGCAGATAGGAATATATCAAAAGATCTAACACTTCTTATTTTTATTTACATCTTGCAATATTATTATGTTTGCAGCTGATATTTTAACACACACGTACATACATTTTTACATTACTGTTTTTAGATATGCTTTACATTTTTACATGGATGCTTTTAGATATGTTTTACATTATTCATAGTGTTCTTTACATTTTTACATGGATGTTTTTAGGTATGCTTTATATTTTTACATCAGTGTTTAGGCTTTACAGTTGGCATTTGCAATATGACTTCTTCTCGGCGATAAGAAAATTTCATTTGGATATTCATGTGACACTGCATTAACAAACATAGTTGACAACTGGATTAATACAATAAATGATGGTAAACTTGTTGGAACAGTTTTTCTTGACTTGTCAAAGGCTTTTGACCTAGTCAACCACAAATTACTTGTTGAGAAACTACAATATTACCATCTGTCTTCAAGGACAATTCAATGGATCACATCCTATCTCTCAAACAGATTACAGACAGTCAATGTACACAGAATTGATTAAATTTCAAAAAAGAACTGCCAGAATCATTCTAGATAAAAGCTATGATAGTCCATCTGCTGCTCTATTTAATGAATTAAACTGGATGAAATTTGATGAACGAGTGAGATACAAAAAAGCAGTACTCATGTTCAAGTCTATAAATGAACAGTCATTCCCAGCTTACATGAAAGAAAAATTTCAAAGTACAAATCAAAGACACAACCGAAACCTAAGATCTGTTGTTAATTCAGAACTAGTTGTTCCAAAACCAAAAATGGATTTCTTTCGGAAATCTCTGTCTTACTCAGGTCCAAAAATATGGAATATTCTACCTGCAAATATCCGTAAGTGTGAGACACTAAGTGAGACACTAAGGACATTTCAAACATCTTATATCAAATGGCATTTCTCCTCAGTATCATAAATCAGTGTACCAAAGTATGTTGTAGCATATTTTCAGTTTGTATGATAGTAGTAATGTATAAAATATTTATATGTTTTTCTATATATGTCATTGTGCTATATAATTGTTCTTTGGTTTTTGTTTTCGTAATTTATGTAAATCTTGTGTATCACTGTGTTGTTGAATGCTTTATCATCTGTATATTATTATGTATATATTCTGAGGCCCACATGGAAGATTGGGAAACCAAATGTGTACCCAGCGGGCACAACAACGTTGAAACAACGTTAGACTTCAACGTTGAAATATAGTTGGATTTGAAAGGTGAAATGACGTTGAAATTTCAACGTTGAAACAACGTCAGGATTTCAACCATATTTCAACGTTGAAATATGGTTGAAATCCTGACGGTTGGTGGTTGAAATATGGTTGAAATCCCGCCGGTTTTTCAAATTTGAAATATCACGTATCTTAAAAGACATTTTTGTGATGCATTATAATGATGTCTTTATGACACGAAAAAATAAGGCATTAATGTCTGTTTTAAATGTGAATTCCAACCATAATCCAACGAATATAAAAGAACTGGTATTTTAAGCATTGTTTTTTTTAAATTTATTTAGCACTTGTAATCAGCATATATATTTTCTGATCTTTATTTCATAGATCTGTGGTCGTCTTTTATCTAAATAACATAGTAAGTCCATTAATAGCTTATTTCTCAAAATCTTCATCACGGCAAAACAACTGGACCTGGTATCACCTGAAATGTATAAAAGGATTTGAGTGTTTTACAATTATCATTTAAAATTTTCATGTAAATTAAATAAAAATGCAAAAACAGTGATGATGAATAACGTGCTGATAAAACAATTAATGGATGCATTTAAAATATTATCAACATTCGATTAAGCTATATCCCCTCCAAGTTTTTAAGTATGAGTCGATTTTAAAGAAAAATGCAGATAATAAAAAACTAATGATATTAAAGTACATACACGTCAGTCTTTTAAACATAATATTATTGATGAATATAATTACAAAGTTATAATAATAAAGTATTGTACTCACTTCCTCTGCGTCATTCTTTTGTACATGATGTATAAACAGCTAGCTTAAACCTCTATCAGACTAACTGAATTAATGTGTAAACTAATACCAGGATACAGGCGTGACTAATAGATAACATGTGTAGAGAGAGATGGACCTTTGGTTACCATAGTTACAAACGTGTTATAAATTTTCCCAACAAATCCCATTATAATCATCCCGAATATTTTAAAATGTATGAATATTATTATTAAAAGTAATTAAACCATTTCGAAAAGAGCTAGACAACACACAAATTACAATAACAATGAGGAACATTTTTCGGGAAGTGCAAACATATATCATCTACAATCTAGTTTTAGTCCATTTTCATGAATTTTGGAACGCTAATAAATACATTGTATTTTGAAAATACAATAAAAAAAATTACCTGTCAGTTCTATAATGAATTAAGGAATTAAGGAAATTATCAAACTTTTGAACCAACATATCTAATATCATATTTTTTCCCAACAGTTTAGATACATGTTCATTTTTTCGCGGAAAATTAAGGTAGATTTCTTATAATACATAGGTATTTGTAGATGCTATTTGAATTGTTTTGTTTCAACTAAAAGTATACAGGGAATGCGTCGTACCAAAATATATATATAGTTTATATCTCTGACACTGGTCAGATATCAACGATTTTTCAATGTTGAAACAACGTCGTAATTTCGACCATATTTCAACGTTGAAAGATCAACCTTATTTCAACGTTGAAACAACGTTGATTTTCGACAGCATCTCTTCCTTGAGAGTCCGACGTTGAATCAACGTTGGATCAACGTTGTTTTATGACCTGACCATATTTCAACCATATTTCAACGTTGAAATGACGTCGTGTGCCCGCTGGGTAGCCTCATTAAATAAAGTCGTTACTTACTTACTTACTTAAAAAGTCATATCTTTTTTCTTTTCTTTTTTTTTACCGAAATTTCGTATCAAAGACGGTCTACTTTCATAATCAAAATAATAATAATGATAATAATAAAGATAATAAATTTTACACAGGAAATCAATACGCATTGAACCTGTACTCGTAAAAGTTTACAACCCAGTGTTACACATGTTGTATATTAGTCACGCATTATCCACGCTCAATGTATGTTCCATTGTCTTCCTGTTTAATTACTCGACCTTTGACACTGAATGTGTACAAGGTATATGGCACTAGATCACATATTATAATACTGTCGTTGAATTTCTTCTTATGATAGTAAACTCTTTTCTCCTGCAATACAACAATACTGTCAAATCATTCATTTTCACTGGACACTGATTTTCGAGGATTTCACCGTTGAGTCAACCTATGAAATTTAATTCCACTGAAACAGTAAAATTTCCATTAAATTAAGTTCAAAGGTCAACATTCACAAAATGATATACACATGAAACTGTCACTTAGGCCAAAACCATGGAATTTCATGCCCATAAAATAAAATGATGTTGTAGTAAGTGAGTTCTGTAACATGGGGAAAAAACTTTGTAAAATATCACCTCAACATTCCAACTCACCAGTTCTGGAGAGCAAGTTTATCTGTAGGTCACAATAAACACGTAAGATCTGGTTGGACTTGATGGTTTCCATTGAAGCTCTACACATCGGTTTTGCAATGGTTTCCAATACCCCTTCAGTTCAGTCACAGGCCCTGGTTCAACTAAAAGCATAAATAAAACATACACATTTATTCACACATGTGACTTGCGTATATATATGTAGGAGTAAAAACTGAACATTTTATGGTTGTTTAGTAACAGAGATAAAACATGGCAACTAAATTTTTTCCTTAGATTTTTCTAGTGGGAATGGCAAGAAATACCTTAACTTGAAAATGTTAGAGCAATTTCAGAAACAAAAGAAAGGTACTAAATTATCATTTAAAAACTGGGAACAAATGCTGTCTACATAAACTGCTATCATAAGATGTTTGGTACATTTACTGTCCTGTTTAATAACATCTAACCCTTACCCTGCTAAATTTCTATAATGAACTTGTCCATCATTCAATTTGGACAGTACCATTAACTGTTAAATGGGTGTTTATCAAAAAGATACTGGTTGAATAGCAAACAGTGCAGATCATGATCAGACTGCACTGATATGCAGGCTGATCATGATCTTCACTGATTGCAAAGGCAGAACCAATCGTGTCCAGCATGGTAAGGGTTAAACCTACTTACCTATATCAAATTTATTGAATGTTTGATATATCACTTCTGAAACATTTCGCCTGGTGTTCCTCACAGTGACCCTTACATCTATTGTTGATATGGGTGCTGGATATGATAAAGGATCCCAACGACAGGAAGTGTTAACCATGTTAGGGCACTGCTCCCAGAAGCTACCACTGTTTGAAAACAACCAAAAAATGTAGTATTTATTTTAAAAATCTCTTGTAAAAAACATGTAAAATAACTTGTTGTAATTGTCAAGGTTCATTTGTATTTTTACTATACAAAATGAACATTTTCCTACCCCTTTTCCAGTAACAACATACAACTGAATCTGCCATAGTGGCCACATGTATTAAGCTGCCACTTGTTGTGAGTACCTAGTGAACTAATATCACAAACTGATATTAGTTCTATTTTCACATGGCTTAATCAGCCATAATGAATAACTCCAACAGCTGGCTCCTTACTGGTTTTACTGTAAGAATAGAGAATGATTACACAAATTAAAACAAAAAAAAAACAAAGACAAATATCAAACAGGGAATGCGTCGTACCAAAATCGCAGCCTCCCCAAAACTAAACCTACAGCACGCAGACGTGCACACCACAACACACACACATATACACATACACGCGCACACACACAAAGCCAACACATGAGGACAAAACGAACAAATACAGGAACACTGTGGGGCACCGCCTTGGAACAGTCAGTGGCAAAAACACCACTGGGGAGCTTAAACCGGTTTATGGTGCGCACCCAACCTCACTCTTACTCCCACCATGTTCCAAAGACACGGGACAGTGTAAATAAATGTAATCCCCTCCAGGTGAATCTCTAACACACGTAATGGAAACAAAAAGGCATGGCATGTAAAACACAAAAATGCTCGTGTATAAGCAAACCTTTAGAACCAAAAACGTATGTACTCAATGCCTTTTCAGAAGACAGAGCAACAAGAGAAACACCCTTAAGGGTCCGACGAAACAGGCCAGAAGACAGATATCAAAACAGTTCAGTCCTGGTAGGATTTAAAAACCTGCTTATTATAGAGTCCTCCCCCTCTTCCGTCAGACACAATCAAAGAGGGAAGCGTAGTGTCCAACTGTAAACGGGTTGAACACTAAACATGCGTAATGTCTCAAAACAGTTGGGTCGTAACCTCTTTTAATAAAACGTTTGATCAAAGTCTTTGCAGCCAAATTATTACTAGAAGGGGAAATTGGTATCTATACTAATAAAATAATGAAATAAAACTAGATGCCCACGGGCAAAATGTCGAGCCCGTCAGCTGTCAAAAGGACAGAGAGTTGCACACGACACTCTGTCTCATTGAGGCAAACATTTATGCCAAATAAAAAAAAAGACTGCAAAAAGTTACAATATAAGTTATTTGTAGTAACAACAAAGGGAAGTAAATCTTAAAAAAAAAGTCCACAAAAGAATCCTTACCAGTAGAGATAGGTCAAAATACACCTCAAAAAAGTGGTCTTGATTTTTCCCTACGACCAGTAATAAAAAAGTTACAATATAAGCTATTTATAGTAACAACAAAGGGAAGTAATTCTAGGTTATTGCGCATGACACTCCATCTCATGATGGTGAACAATCGTGCCAACAGGCTTTCCAGTGACTTTTGAAGAAAAAATAGGAGAAAAGTAGGAGCCTCTAACATAAAAAAGTAGGAGAAAAGTAGGAGGAAAGTAGGAATCAGATCATTAAAAGTAGGATCTTGTAACGGTCAACTTACCATTTGATCTTCTAATTACTCACATGTGCCATCATGTAAACACTTGAAATGAACTCATTCTTTGGTGTATGAAGCTGTTTTCATTCTCATCAGGTTCTGAAGTCAATGGAAGTGCTGCCATCAACCTAAAATTTTTTTTTCATTTTATTATTCAAACTGAACATTTTTACATATCATAAATCACAATGTTATATAAAAGCTACTGTTCTAGGGAGATATATTGAAAACTTTAAGCATTATGTTTCACAACTGGGCCTTAATACTATGCCTGAAAAGTTCTTTGAAACATATAGATTTTGTCCAAAAATAAGCCAAGTGTTTTCTGCTCATCTTCCCTAGAACAGTCTAGTTAATCTAGACAGTACAAAGTGATTATGTGTAGCTCTTTATATAATTACAGGCAATGGTATTATTAAAGGCACTATAAGCCACAAAGCATCTAAATGATACAGCAAAGTAAAGTATCATGCATTAGCAATAACATTTTCTAAAATGCAAGGTCAAGTAGATTTTAAAATGTTAGCTGAAAACATTGACATACAAGTACTAATCTAATACTAAAACAACCAAACATGTATTTTCTACATCTAGCAAGCCATGCCCCATTTTAAAAATAACCCTAAATGATGGACTTAGCAGATATGAATGTTGTGCACTGTATTAATATATTGTTAACATCAGTTTGCAATACATATAATATTCCTATACATGATTGTGTCACACCATATTAAAGCTATATAACCAAGAGCTGGTTTTGTGGCTTATCCTCTCTCTGTATAGTCAATTTCCTTTCTTGTTTGATTTACTTGAGTCCAATGATGTTTTCTGTTTGTACATAAAATTGTCAAGCATCTTTTGCCGCTTGCAATCAATGTCTTGCCTTTTTTCTCTGCAACATTCCAAAGCATCACCAACCTTATCAAGGTTTGATTTGGCAACCTGTAACAATCCTTGTGCTATGTCTAATTCCTGGAAGTCTTTCTTCTTTATTGCTTCAGAAAGTCTATTATTTGCTTCTGCAAAGACATGCTTTGCTTTTGACAGATCATCCTTTAACTGCTGTTCACTCTTCTTTACTTCTTTTTCTTTTTCCCCTAATTTTCGTTTTCTTTCTTCATTCAGCTTCAGTGACTGCTGTTCTTTTTCTCTTTGTTCTTTCAATGCTTGTTTTTTACTTTCAGTCAATCTAAATTCAGCTTTTTCTGTCTCAATTCTATCCTTATACTTCTGATAGGACTTGGCAACAGAAGACTGTAGATCTTTGGTCATTGGAATGTCTGTGACCTTACCCTTGTACATACCAACAGCATCCCTAGTCAACCTGAGGCCATTCAGGGATTCTTCAGACAATAGTGTTCTTTCATTAGTTAACAGTTTCTTATTGATAGACAGACTTCTTTCGACATCTGCATTCCCATGACTTATGCACAAACAGCTTATCACTAACTTTCTCAGATTTTTATACTTTAGACGACCTGATGGTGTTTTCCTGCTCAAGACATAGCCCCAATAATGATCTATTCTATCAATCTCATCCTGGTCATTATATATCTTGCTATCTGGAATATCATCTGCTCTATACAACTTCCATTCATCCCTGATTAAAGGAACTTCTTCTTTTGAAATACCTGGCAGAGTCTCTGATAGCCTTTTCAAGTGTTTAAAGGCACTTTCCTGCTCTCTTACTTCTGGATGTAAACACTGAATATTTTTTACCAAAGCAACATCAACCGGAAGCTTTTTAGCCAAGTAACTTGTTACTTCTTGATAAAATTTCCTCATGTCATATTGCAGACTTTTCTGCTTTCCTGAGTCAAGCTTAGATAACGTCTTCTCAGTGTCACTACCAACTTCCATCTCTTTCAAATCAAGACAGTTGTTCAGATCTTTCACATCTAATTTAACCAGTTTAGACCCGATGGCATCTGCAACAATGTCATGTTTGACAAATCTAAGCATCAATGTCCTAATAAGGTCACAGGCTTCTTGCTTTTGGAACATGATCAAAAATCTTTCAAAGACTGGCCCCACACTAATAAGAAACTGAATCTGTGCTAGAATTTCTTTGGACTTCAGCTTTTCACAAATCCTGAGGTACCTAGAATTCTTCTTCAGATACTTGTCAGTTCCTTGATCTTTACTAATCTGTGGTAGCACTTTCAAGAAATATCTACTAGAACCCTCCCAATGCTTGAGTAGTCTTCCAAGAGCGGGTATCAATGTCAGCCACCTACACTGAACGTGTCTTACAAACATGTTTTCATCAAGATTAAGGTCTTCCAGCACTGCAGCATAATCTTCTCTCTGACAGGTGTGTGATTTAAACCACTGAAAGAGGTCGATGGCTAATTCCTCTGCATCCTCACCATAGACATTAAGACCTTTTCTGAATCCATTGTGAACAGCATGTATAGAACATGGAACAAATTCAGTAAGTTCAGGTAGACCGAGAGAAGCTTTATGTGTATTGACATGGTTCCAAACAGTCTTATTAACATTGGGACCATCACTCCCAAGTGATACTAATAAATCTAAAGGTATCTGATAAGGTGTTTCATTCAAAGTATCAATTAAAGCCTGTCCTACATCAACACCTTTGGCATGACCAAACAGTTCACTCTTTAAAAACATAGTGCTTATTTCACCTTTCTCTTCATTCCAAAACCTGATTAATATATCACACTGTTTCATATTTTGGACTGTACCAGTTTCATCAAACTGAATTGTATATGGTATCTTATCAGTTGCTATTTTATTTGCTATAGTCTGTCTAAAATAAGGACCAAGCCCATCTGATATCATATATGATACTTTGATTTACTCATTGTAAAGTCCTTTGCCACAGAGCTACCTGGGAACATGCTTTGGAATAACTCTGGTGTCCCATCACAAGAACTGTATGTGTAACCACTAGCTGCTACTTTAAACGCCCACAGTGTCTCTGCTTTACAAACTTGCTCCTTATGGGATAATGACTGAGCTGAATGATTGAAGATTTTTTCTCGGTATCACCTCCTCCTTGAGAAGTACTTGCAACAACACTGCTCTGTTTTTCAACAAAGAACTTCTTCTGGGAGCATGAATTTCTTAATTTCATATTATCTTTGTGCTTTTGTCCATCAGCATGGTTCATAAGTTGCCCAACACCAGTATTGGAACATGAAATTGATTTATCACAAATAAAGCAGAAGCCATTCAAGTTAGATGACGAATCCTTTCTACACCACTGATTAAGTTTGTGTCCATTTTTATCAATCTTATTAAGCCAAGAAGCATTAAAATGAGTCTTTCCACCTGGCATAGTTAGTATCTATGTTAAAGGATGTTAGTTTATCTTTGGTACATCTAGACTGTTAGTTGACACCTGCAAAATATATCAAGTTAGCTCAGCTACTACAAGCATTAATGTTTGCAGCTGATACTTCAAAAGCTCAAATGTTTTCTTAAAACATTTTCAGTGGCTTAGAAATATTTTCATGTAATTATACATCAAAATATAAATTACATTTGAGAGAAGTACCAGTAGCAAACTGATCAGGTTAAGGCATCCCAGCACTGCTACAACAAATTCTTATCCGGCTTAGCCAGATAGAATTATAGTTGGTCACTACAGTTATGTTCTACCTTAACCTATGCTTAGAGTGAACAGAAACATTATAATGCACTTTGAAATAGTGAAATTCAGATCACAATATTTTATGTTTTAAAAAGATGTCTTTAGAAAATTGGGTCTAAGTCAAAGTACAGTGTATCATTTCTGTTCACCCAATTCCCTCAGTTTGCACATCATTGGGAAAGAGTTACAGTGCACAGCAATCATATCTGTTAGCCTACTTGTGTTCAAATGTGTATCTCTTTACCTTTAGAAGACAATATTTGCTGGATCCGGCACTGAAGATTCCCTAAGAGGTCAATGGCAGCATGTCCAGTAGTCCAATCAGAGCCTGATGAGTAGCTATCACACCATAAATCATATAACACAATTCATTCTACAAATAGACTAAAGCATAATCATGTTAACTACTTAATTTAAAATTTCATTGAACATGTTTTAATTTTTTTTTATTTTGAAAATATCAAAAAAGTAGGAGAAGTAGGAGTTTTCTGAGAAAAAGTAGGAAAAATGTAGGAAGGGATCTAAATAGTAGGAAAAGTAGGAAAAAGTAGGACTACTTGAAAGCCTGTGCCAAGTTACATAAAAATCCCTTTATGCATGAAAAAGAAATGCTCCAGACAAAATCATTCTTGTATCTGACCTTTGACCTCTAAGTGTGACCTTGACCTTAGACCTAAGGACCTGGTTCTTGCGCATAACACTCAATCTCATGGTGGTAAACATTTGTGCCAAGTTACATCAAAATCCGTCCATGCATGAAGAAGAAACGCTCCGGACAAAGTCATTATTGAATTTGACCTTTGTGACCTTGACCTTTGAGATAGGTTTGCGCCTGACACTCAGTCTCACTGAGGTTAACATTCAAGCCAAATATAAACAAAATTGCTCCATGCATGTCAAAGTTATGATCCGGACAAACAAATCCGGACGGACGCACGCACATACACCGAACAGCCATTTGGACAACTATGTCTTCGCTTCCGCAAGCGGGCTCGACAAAAATGAAAATCCAATTCACTAAACACTCACCTTGACGGAAGATAATAACATTGTTAAAAAATACATTTGTGACAGTATCTTATAAGTGTCTATAAAACATGCCATACTGTTTGCTCAATAAATCTCCAAAAGACAACATAATGGTGTCCTACTAAAAAAAATTGAAAACCTACTGCTCATTAAGAAATAATAAGTTCTCAAGCTTGGTTTATCATAGAATAACCTGTGTTTTGAGTTCTTATGTGTAAGAATATAGCATGAAGGTCCTAGGCCTGAGTGATATATTGTGTCGCATAAGAACGAAAACCTCTGGTTATTCTACGATAAATCACACTTGGGAACTGGTTATTTCGATTCTAACACGACATACTAGTACCAGCAGTGTTAGAAAAAATGGTAACTACTTTTGACGATGTGCTACGCACCTGGATCATTCTATACATAGAGGATGACGTCACTACTTTGCACGCGCATGGGTTATCGCAAAATAACCGTTGATTGATTTTCTCCTATGTGTATATAGGTTATTTGCCGGTCATGTTAGAATATCTAATATATCGTCTTTTATAGAATCCATTGAAACAACATATAATACTTAAGCATTATAAAAACAAACAAACAAATAAAAGACATTTTGATTAACATACGTTGTAGACTGCACACTGGTTTCATCATTACTGGCATTATAATATTCACATGTGGTGTTTATGTCACCCGGATTATGATATTCCACAGCCAGGGACCAGTTACACATCATCTCATTAAAATCATAATCCCAACACTTTAGGTCCACAGGCTTGCGTAGAGGATCTGTGTGGAATAAAACAAAATCTGTGACATCCATAAACAATTGCAACTCTGTTAAAATTCTACATCTGACAAAACAAGGATGAGACTTTCAATCATAAAAAGTTTTCTAGAAATGGTAACTATTACAATGACTAAAATTATATATTTTGTGGAAATAGTTTAAACTTATAGACACCCAAGTTATTCTTTGTTTGTTTAGTTAAAAAAAAAATTTTCAATACATTGTTTACTGCCTCATTTCTAAGTTTCTATCACTGGTTTGCAGATGAAAGCATTCAGTGACAATCACCATTTCCACAAAAACATATAAACTTAACAAATGTTCAAATATAACACTTGATAAACTGAGATACCTTGTTTCAATTCTGACATAACATTGTGTGAAATGCCCAATCAATCACTGAGATAATTGTTTTAATTCTGACACAATGTCGTTTATCAAATATTCACGGAGAACTCGCGACCCCGCGATCTGTAGACCAAACGCTCTAGTTTTGCCAGACTGTGTGTTGGTCGTGTGTGCGTCCAAGATCCCCTCTCTAAATTCCAGTTTATTAAGTTCTGCACATTGTTTTCTTGTTAAGGGCAAATCCATTATTTTATCTGCGAACTACAAAACAGAAAAAGTGGAAACTCAACAGGTTGTTCAACACGACAAAAACGAAAATGTTGCAGATTCGAAATCATTCTTCCTCCGCCTCTCATTCATGTGAGGAAGTTGGCAGTTACTTACGGAGAACAGGTTTGTAATGGTACAGAATCCAGGAATACTGGTTAGGTTAACTGCCCGCGTTACATGACTGAAATACTTTGAAAAACGGCGTTAAACCCAAAAACAAACAAACACCTCATTTGATGTGTGAAAATATAGTGAACAAAAGCTTTAAAATGCAGCTGTTCCAGAGCACAATAACAGCTCAGTTTGCAAGACCTGAACTAAAAGTAGTTGTGTAAGAAGTAAAACTAAAATTTGGAAATAAACAAAAAAGATATTTTACCTGTATTTTTCCAAATTTTTGGTTAGATTTATAAATCCTTTCAAAATATTTTATTAAAAATTCATGAATGGCAAAAGTTAGTTCAAAGTTTCAATTAGTGCATAGGATAATTGTTTTACTGAATAGAACTAAACTTAGTACAAAATCTGTTTTCAAATCTGACCACCTCATGTATTAAAACGAAAATAAATCTGTACATATTGCTATTTTCAGCATACATAAAAGTAATGCAATGTGCGGACAATGATTTTTCTACGTATGGTGTACCAAACTGCCTAAAATTGTAAGACAAGTCTCAGACTTAATGTGAGCAAGATTTGGCAACGGTCCAAAATTCTTGTCAAGGACTGTGCAGGTATAAGAAAGGTTTAATTTATTATAGTGGAATTTATGTACTTACGTGCTGCTTATCTCACGGAATATTTGGTGGAAATGGGATAACACAGTGAGAATAAATCGCAAAAAAAATGTACAGCCAAATATGTTAGGAGGTAATACAATTTGTATACAATTGTAGATAACTACGAAACATTTTACAAAATTCAATCAATTGAACTTCTCATGCGAAAACCTGGTGATTAAAATCAGCAATATCTCAAAAGTAACTTTTCTGTATCTTGGTTCTTCGTTAAAAAATGATATTTTTGCACACTTTCATAGATTTAAACCGATAATAAATGTGTATTGAAATTCACACTGACTTTACATTAGTGATTACTGCGGTGTTGACAGCGGAAGCAGCGGTCCAGTACTAAGACTGTCTACGAAACCAAGGATAACGAGTTCTTTATCTGAAAATTACGAACATTGGGATCAGTGTTCATTATACACCTGAAAAAAATAGACTTGCTATTTGCCGAGTGCACACTTGTCTTCTATCGTCGTTAATATAAAGTAGACTAAAGTCTGTCCCACCTAATTTTGGACCTCAACTTTGGGCTGATATGAAGAAATGAAACGGGATCAAAGAACATAAAACATGTTTTTGTTAATAAAAAAAAAAGTCACCCTCGAGAATTTCAAGGATTTTTTAAACAATCGTCTGGTTTTCCCGTGCGACTAAATTTCATTTTCTCTATGGGAATTCACTGTTGTTTATAGTCCTGGCTTCCAAAACTCTAAATGCCGCTTTTTTATATTTTATTTTTTTCATAGTTGCGGCTTTAGAGTTTTGGACCAGGCCTACTATGAAACCATACCAAAATAAAAAGTTGTCCAACTTTTCGTCGCAAACGTAGTCAACTGAAATTTTGAACGAAGATGTATGGATATCTTGATAAAGTAATCACTTCTACATCAGTTAACAACATTTATCAAATTCTGGAAGCAAATCTTACAATAAAATCGCCAATTTTTACAAGTCACTGCTAGATCAGCATCATTTCGGCGGCCATTATTGAATAGCTACAACGAGATTCTCGCATGACGTAACAGCGCGAGCCGCTAAAAATACACATGTAGAGTCTCTAGAGCACCTTGTAAACAAAAGAAATGATTTATACATACAAGTTTTCTTAAGGATTTATCTATGAAAGTAATAATGCAAATCAATTTCAATAAAAAATAACCATTTTCCCAAGTTTTTGTGCCACCGGGATGCTGATGCAACTTCAAATACGAAGCGGCACATGTGAGTGCTCTCTTAGCGGTTCGCGCGGGTGAAAGGTCAGTCTCGTATTTCAAAGGAGCAAGATGGCGGCGTAGAGTAAACGTTTCAGACCAGTTCGAAATTGTCAGGTAGTTCTGCCATCAATTATGGGTTTTAATGCGTAAAATTTGGCACAATGGTAGATTTTACTATATATTAACTGATCAGAAAGTGCTGCTGCCGATTTCTTTTAAAATGTACAAACGCGAGCGTGTCAGATTTCTGGCACGATTATTGGTATGATTTCCCTACGGAGTGCACTTCAGCTCTCCCGTCCAAATCCAGTATATAAACCGAGAGAGCTGAAGATCTTAAGCTATGTTGTTTATTTCTGGTCGCCATTGCCAAATATTCTCTATTTTGGAGATTTTCGGGAAATTTCACGTGTTATTCCGTGGGGATGTTTCACACTTACTTTTTACACTTAGCTATTTTTCCTCCCGTAAGAAACAGAATGGGTTTGAAATAGAATTTACAATTTAGATCTAGTATACAGTACAAACAAAATTTTGAAAAATGAAAAATAGAAAAAGAACTTACTTTGCACGAAAGAATCCGGTCATTAAGTAATGTATTCAGTTATAAATTCCTTTAATCATTATTCGATTTATCCTTAAATCCTTCCAAACGATGTCCAGTTCAATGCACAATTTTCAAAGTTTTATCTTCATACATTGAAAATCCATCATCCGAAAATTGATCCAGTCAATGTGCGGCAGTCTTTCGAAGAATTTCAGGCAAATAACTGAACTATGCATTTGAAACAATATCTTTAATCACAGTATTTTCCAAATGCATAATCCAGGAAGAACCTGTACGATACAAAGACGTCAACTGCTCCAGCCTCCTTAGAATATAGCCTTCTACACATTTAACAAGCTCGCCATGACACAATAACTTTTCAAACGCTAAATTCCAGTTATGTCATACAATATAGATATGACGTCACTAAATATCTCGATCGATCAAGAGCATAGGCGGCACATGTCGGCTCTGTTATGCATAGCTACCCCAACGACAATTAATTAAGTAAATATGGAAGCTAACTGAGTCACGAATTTAAAGAGGATAAAGCAAATTAGCTGTCGACTGTGCCAGTCTGACTACGTGGATAAAATTTAAATCAAAGGCGGGAATGATTCAGTTTGCTTTAAGTTTGAGCCCAGACCTAAATCTTAAAAAATAGTTAATTTGTTTCCTTTATAACATATCGATAGATCTACAGCTACTTTAAAAGAAACGTGTAAAAAAGGGATTTTTCTATCACCGACAAAAACAAACAACCTTGACGTTACCGGTTACGGAAGGTGCGCAGGCCATGATCCAGGGCCGGGCCAAGGGGGCCCGTGCCCCCCACCCCCCAGTTGGGTAAGAAGTGACCCATACTCATCAAAGATTCACCCTAGTGACCCTACTACTAGTATTGTGGCAAAGGAATAATTATTTCTAAAAATTTAGACCCAGAGACGCATCAGAGGTCACCATTTCATACCTGTATAATTATCAAACTTTTCCGGGGGAGAGCCCCCTGACCCCCTGTCCTCATAACCCCTCTGTCGCCTCAAAATTAAGACCTTAAATGCACCAAAGGCCACCATTTTATACCTATATTTCAAAAATGTTCAAGGGGGTGGGGGGCCTGACCCCCCTTATATGAGGGAAAGTACATCCATCTATAAATACACTAAAGGACAACATTTTATACATGTATTTAAAAAAATCCAGGGGATTACCCCTGATACCCCTAGACTTACCGCCCCCAGCCCCAGTCAAAAATGTCTGGAACCGGCCCTGGTGCGTTACATTTATAAATTTGAAATTTTGACTTTTTACCTGTAAAGTGATTGTTGGAAAGTCCCCATTATGACCTAAATTGTGTCAGTGTGACGTAAAACCAGGCGTAGAAACAACAACACGAAAACCTAATGACGGCTGTCAACATTAGTTCTGAAGTTTCAGGAGATTCCACAGGCCAGGATCCAGGGCCGGATTGAGGGGGCCCGTGCCCCCTCCAGTTGGCTGAGAAGTGACCTAAATAGGCCTACTCATATTACTCATCAAAGATGCACCCTACTATTTTGGTAAAGGAATAATTGTTTCTCGCACCCAGCACGCACCAGAGGCCACCATTTCATATCTGTATTTCAAATTTTTCAAGGGGGGTCGGTGACCCCCCCCCCCCCCCCCCCCCCCCCCCCCAACCGTCCCAACATCAAGAGAGGAGTACGAAGTAACCCCTCCATTAGATCTATATTTGACCAAAAACTGCACCGGAAGCAACCATTTTATGTCTGTATTTCAAAGATTTCCAGGGGAAAGACCCCTGACCCCACTAAAATGAGGGGAGTACACCCACTAATAAATGCACCAGAGGACACCATTTCATACCACCAAAGAAAACAGAAATAAATATGTTAAGAGGGTATGTGTGCGAACAGGCTCATAATATTTTCAGATTAAAAACTACGGTGTTCCGTTTGGACAATCGTGACTCTTTCGTTAATACTAAACCGCGATGCATGATGGTACGATGACGAAAACGCGATGGCGCGATGGTACGATGATGAAACAACGATGGTACGATGGTGAAAACGCGATGACACGATGATGAAACAACGATGGCACGATGGTGAAATGTCGATGTAATAACGCGTAGTCATCATCTTACCATCGCGTTTTCACCATCGCATCATCGTGCCATTGCGTTTTCATCAGCGTACCATCGTGTCATCGCGTTTTCACCATCGCATCATCGTGCCATTGCGTTTTCATCAGCGTACCATCGTGCCATCGCGTTTTCACCATCGTGCCATCGCGTTATCATCATCATACCATCGTGGTTTCACAATCGTACCACCGCGTTTTCACCATCGTACCATCGCGTTTTCACCATCGTGCCATCGCATTATCATCATCGTACCACCGCGTTTTCACCATCGTACCATCGCGTTTTCAAATACGTAGTTCCGTACACTTGTATTTTTGTCAAAAATAGAATAGAATGTATCTCAATGTATTTTGTGAGACGAAATTTACCATTAAGATTCTGCTGTTCTGCAAAATGTTTTAAAAATGTTCAGTTCTCAGTTTATTACAACTGTAAACTCTTCAAGGCCACGTCCTTTGTATTTTATGTATGCATGAAAATAAATTAAAAGCTGGGTGTAATAGTCACATGGTATTATTCAAACTCAGCTTATTCTTGTCAGGATGTAGAAGGTACATAGTGCAATGTGAAAATGAGATTGTATCAAGCCTGTATTTTACTGACACATATACTGTACCACTGCGCATGACCGCGATGGCGATGGCGATGGCACGATGGTGAAAATGCGATGGTACGCTGGTGATAACGCGATGGTACGATGGTGATAACGCGATGGTACGATGACGAAAACGCGATGACACGATGATGAAAACGCGATGGTACGTTGATGAAAACGCGATGGTACGATGATACGATGGTGAAAACGCGATGGTACGATGATGAAAACGCGATATTACATCGACATTTCACCATCGTACCATCGCAACATCGCGATTTCATCATCGTGCCATCGCGTTTTCACCATCGTACCATCGTTGTTTCATCGTCGCGCCATCGCGTTTTCGTCATCGTACCATCGTGCATCTCGGTTTAGTATTAAATAAAAAGTCACGATTGTCCAAACGTAACACCGTAGAAAACCATCCTAGATAATGTAGATTCCTAGGAAAAAGTCAACAAAATGAATCTGGCCATTGAATTACTGGATAGGCGTAGTAATTGTAACAGAGAATTATCAGCAAGTAAATTGTCGAGTAATGGAATAGTACACAACTTCACAAATTTATATATTGATAACAACTTAACTAAAATAAAATTCATTTGGCATGTGACTATATCACGGCTTATACATGACCGCAGTGATATTCCGTGTAGACTATGTTGTAATAGTTACAAGTTGTGGCAACTGATACCGTCATTTTTGCCAGAGTATATTTTTGTAATGATCTTGATGCGTAGATGTATTTAATAAGCTAGCTATACACAGTAAGGTAAAGTTCATGCAAGTACGAATTTTTCGACTGAATATCTATGTAAAGTTTGAATTGCTACAAATCATTTTTTAAGGAATAACTGTTTTTTTGTTGTTGTTGTTTTTCTTTTTCTTTTTTTGGTGTTTTTTTTTTTGTTTTTTTTTTTTGTTGTTGTTGTTTTGCGTTCAACGTGTTTTTTGGTTGAATTTTCAATATAGTTATGTACTGCCCCGTTTGTAATAGAAGTAAATGTTTCGTATACGTACTTCTTGGTGAAAAAAACACACAAAAACACGTGTTTTATATAATCGAAAATGAAGTAACTGACGCGCTTGAACATGCTTCTTTTATCTAGCTGAAGAACAAAATACCCCTTCAAAAGGTCATATGAGCCGCGCCATGAGAAAACCAACATGGTGCATTTGCGACCAGCATCCGCGCAATCTAGTCAGGATCCATGCTGTTCGCTAACGGTCTCTCTAATTGCAGTAGGAAGTTGACCAGATTGCGCGGATGCTGGTCGCAAATGCAATATGTTGGATTTCTCATGGCGCGGCTCATATTTTTATTTTGTCTATAGGTCTACCATGCCTATCAATAGCACAAAAATGTTTTAACATGCCACTTTGGATTTCACCGAACGGTCGAGCATGAGAAATAAAGACGCGAGGATGGAATTGAAAAACTGGTATTATGTTATAAAGAATAAAGGCAATTATTAATTTGTTTAACGTAGTCCGTTATATAGGCGGTTGTCTCAAATTGAAATATGTATATTTTAAATCATTAATTGCATTGAGGAATAATGTTTTACCTTGATCGAACGGTCACAAAAAATAGTGAGCACAAGTCAGTACACAAACATGTATTCATGCTATTAAAAAACAACATTTTAGCAGACGTTTATCGTCCGAACCTTTGATACGATTATAAACAACAGTAACCAATAATGAAAATGAGTTAAATGGGTTGCGCGCATCTCCGCTGTCCCCACCTCTATTAAATAAGACGGCTGAAACAATGATACGCACTTGACTTGAGACATGTATTTATTTTACGTCAATGCGAACGAGTAGGCCTAAGTACAAACACATTTTCAGAAAAAAAAACTGAAAACCTGAAACGGAAATAACTTTGAATAAATTTGAAGTAAAATGTTAATTCAGGGTCTTCCGTACAAGAAAATACTACAAGTTTTGGACAGAGTTTGTTTTAATTTTCCATTTCTGTTATACAACAATAAAAATATTTGACGTCGCTAACTGTGAGCAAACCCCCAAATGACGTTTGTATGGACGCCGCCATCTTGAAATAGACGTCGCGTCATTTTACAATGCAAGTCTATGGGGAAAAACATAAAATCTTGATTTTTAACTTCATTTTACATTTTTTCAAAAAAAATGAAAAAGGTGCCTAGAGATATTAACCGTCAGGTATTAACGATGTCATTTTTGACAATTTTATATACAGTATAAATAAATTATCGGAGGTCCAAAATTAGGTGGGACAGACTATAGTAAATATCCGTACATATGCATAATCACATAAACATTTCTTTAATGTATGTTCTCTGAAATTAACAAATAACTGGCTCAACTGAGACACCATACTTTAATGTAAATTCAGTTTATTCACCACGAGGTTCAAAATGCACGGGAGTCTCGTGATAGTACATGCCTTTAATTTCACATGGTTGAAGTGTAAACAAATCGTTAAATTTGCTTCGTTTTATTTCTCACGGAAAAGATCGGACGGTTTTTTATATTGGTATAATTATAGAACATATATGCATTTAAAGTTGAAAGTTGATTGTTTTCTACAGGACGTAAAACTGAAACAAGTAAGCACTTTTACTTTTTCAGCAATGTTCCTCAGCTGAACTTTGACATTGTTTACGAAGAGAAATCAGTTTTGTGTCATCTTGAAATGCGTTGTTCGGCTGAAACGTATAGTTCCCGGAAAAGTTCTAAAATGGTTTATTTTGGGGATTTTTTTTTATTTATAAATTCAACAAAATGTGCAGTATTTCCAGTTTTTTGAAAATGATTGAAATTCAACTTTATTTTAGAAAAAGTTCCGATCTTTCATTAATATTTTGCCAACGGATGCCTACAAATTTTAAGTGAAACGGCTTTCTTGACCAAGAGAGGTGTGTAAAGCGAAAAACTATCATTACACATTGCTTTTATTCTTGTAATGTGAAGGATCGGTAACAGATTAAGGAGATCGGACAATTGATATCTCTAACCAAGAATAAGGAGACACACATATTTAAGTAAGGAAATCTGAGGTAAAAGAACAATCATATATTTTATTCCTTGAAATAAACATGACGGCGAAATATTTTAGAAAAACTATGCACGTGTTTTGCGTATTAGAATGTTTACCGACATTTTCTTGAAAAAGTAACGCTCGTGTGCACTATTTTGGCATTTCTTTGATTTGGAAATAAATATTTTATAGCAATTTAGGTTGCATACGATACTAAAATTTTGCACCAAAAATGTTCACTCATTTTCTTTCAAAGCACTGTGGAGATAGGGTTCAGCATAGCTTTCATGCTCGCAAGTTTACCTACAGATATATCTTTTCAACTTTTGTCATATATATTTTATGTCCTTGCATTTCGAAAGCTGTTTCGAGGATTCTGATTTTTCACATAAATTTCTAATTTCAATTTGCGGAAGTACCTTAAAATCAATGATCCCAAAGGACCAGAAAATATAACAACACTGAGATGAAGTCTGGGCGACTTTTTACGGCCGCCACACAGCACTTAACACCCGCTTTTGTGAAGTAAATATAATCTGAAAGGTAGGTCCCTCGGAAGCACCGAGAACAAAGTAAACAGTAAAAATTGCAGACCAGAAAATACAGCAACATGAAAATGGGCGTATGGTCCCCAGTTAAAATAATGGGTTTGTCCTAAACGAGAAAACAATGGACGGAACAAAACAAACTGGAATTTAGAAAGGGGATCTGTGGTTACAGAGCCTGCATATCACAGGAACTGCCAAATGACAAAATTAAAATGCAGGCACCATATCCATGGGGTGATTATACAATACTCAAAGCTATGAAAGCGGGAGTATTGGAACCACCCAGGCCGAAATGCCATGCTGAGAAACTAAACAGTACCAATACCATGCTGAACTAGCTGAGAAGATCGAAATACAACAGCCCTGATTGAATGTTCGGGGAGACTTTCTACGCCGCCACACGACACAAACAACGCCGCTGTGATAATAAAATAGTAAAAGTGGAAAATCCTCAGGAAACTCCTCCATAAGCCGCTTTCATGGAATTGCACTTTGTACATCATTGAAAGTTTCATGTGCACCGCCGTAAGAATACATCTGCGGATGTCTGTAAATTAAATCCTAGTACTCATAACATGCGTTAATGTTGAATTCTGCTCAACCCGGGGCTAGAGGGCGTGGACGGTAGCTTGCATCCCTAGTACCATGAACAGGTTCAATAAAACCAAGCCTGCTACATATTCGTTTCTGTTGTGTTGGAGTGAGTGTGTGTGTGTGTGTGTGTGTGTTCGGGTTTAACGTCTTTTTCAACAATTTTTCAGTCATATAAACGACGGTGTCTACTTGTAGCAGTGAGCACAATGCCCAACTTTATAGTGCTGCCTCACTGGAATATCACGCCGTTGACATGTGGCATGATACCCCACCCAGTCACATTATACTGACACCGGGCTGACCAGTCCTAGCACTGTCTTCTTAATGCTGAGCGTCAAGCGAGGAAGCTACTATAGTACCATTTTTTACGTCTTTGGTATGACGCAGTCTAGTCTAGTCTAGTGGTAGAGCGTCCACTTCGAGTGCGGGAGGTCGTGGGTTCGATCCCCGGCCGCGTCATACGTCTGTAGAGGTCAGATTTATGACTGTATCTTCATGAAACTTGGTCAGAATGTTTATCTTGATGATTTTAAGGTCAAGTTTGATTCTTGTTTATGCAGGATCAAAAACTAGGTCACCAGGTTGAATCAAAAGCAAAGCTAGTTTACACTGTAGAGGCCACATTTTTGTCCATATCTTAATGAAACTTGGTCAAAATGTTAATCTTGATGATCTATAGGTCAACGTTAACTCTGGGTCAGGTCACTATGTCAAATCAAAGGAAAAGTTTGTTAACACACTAGAGGCCACATTTATGAATGTATCTTCATGAAATTTAGTCAGAATGTTAATCTTGGTGATCTTTAGGTCAAGTTCGAATCTTGGTCATGTGAAATCTTCTTGGCTGAAACTGCAAGACCTAGCCTTTTGATATTAGGTATGTTGCCTTTCCTAGTGTTTCTCTACCAAAAGTGTTCAAATTATGTCCCTAGGGTGACCCTGCCCTGAAGTTTAACATAGACTTATAAAAATAAAGATCTTCTTATCTGAAAGCCCAAGGCCTGGCCTTTGATATTTGGTATGTAGCATTGCCTGGTGGATCTCTAACAAGTTTGTTCAAACTGTGCCCCTAGGGTGAAAAGAGGCCCCCTCATGGGGGTGACTTGTTATAATTATGAGATAAATAGGACAAAATACTTCAAAAATTATTAGATCATATTTCCTAGACTGTTTTATTATAATTATCTGATGTCCCCAAGCGATTAGGGATCACTTGACTGTGACCTTGACCTACTGACCTACTTTCTTGTTTCAAGCACGAAGTGCTCAAGGTGAGCTTTTGTGATCGCCCTGTGTCCGTCGTCGTCCGTCCGTCGTCAACAATTTGACTGTTAACACTCTAGAGATAACAATTTATTTTGACCTAATCTTAATGAAACTTGGTCAGAATATTATCCTCAATACAATTTTGGACGAGTTCGATATTGGGTCATCTGGGGTCAAAAACTAGGTCACCAGGTCAAATCAAAGGAAAAGCTTGTTAACACTCTAGAAGTTACAATTTTGGCCCAATCTTAATGAAACTTGGTCAGAATGTTACCCTTAATAAAATCTTGGACGAGTTTGATATTGCTTTATCTTGGATCAAAAACTAGGTCACCCAGTCAAATCAAAGGAAAAGCTTGTAAACATTGTAGAGGTCACATTCATGACTATATCTTCAAGAAACTTGCTCTGAATGTTAATCATGATGATCTCAAGGTCCAGTTTCAATCCTGGTCATGTAGGGTCAAAAAAACTAGGTCACCAGGTCAAATCAAAGAAAAAGCGGAAGCGGTTGTCTAGTGGATAAGGTGTCGGCCGCTCAATCCAGGGGTCGTGGGTTCGAGCCCCATTGGGGTCACGACCATGACCTCTCATATGACACCAGTACTGGTTTTTCCAAGAAGCAGACTCGAGAGTGGTTCCAATAAGCTTGAAGCTTTCATCACAATCGGGCTAAAACAAATTAGTATAAACTAAAAAAAGAGCTAGTAAACACTCTAGGAGGCCACATTTATAACCATATCTTCATAAAACTCTCAAAAATTTTAATCTTGATCATCCATAGGTCAAGTTTAAATCCGAGTCGGATGGGGTCACCAGGTCAAATCAAAGGAAAAGCTTGTTAACCCTCTTGAGGTCACAATTTTGGCCCAGTCTTAATGAAACTTGGTCAGAATGTTACCCTCAATAAATCTTTGACGAATTCGATATTTGGTCATCTGGGGTAAAAAACTAGGTCACCAGGTAAAATAAAAGGAAAAGCTTGTTAAGACTGTAGTGGCCACATTTATGACCATACCTAAACGAAACTGGGTCAGAATGTTAATCTTTATTATCAATAGGTCAAGTTAAAGTCTGGGTCAGGTAGGGTCAGAAACTAGGTCACTAGGTCAAATCAAAGGAAAAGCTTGTTAACACTCTAGAGGCCACATTTATGACTGTATCTTCATGAAACTTAATCAGGATGTTAATCTTGATGATCTTTAGGTCAAATTTGAATCTGGGTTATATGGGGTCAAAAACCAGGTCACCGGGTCAAATCAAAGGAAAAGCTAGTTAACACTTTAGAGGCTACATTTATGATTATATCTTAATGAAACTTGGTCAGAATGTTGATCTTGATGATCTTTAGGTCAATAGGTCAGGCGAGCGATACAGGGCCTTCATGGCCCTCTTGTTTTTAAATTTGGATATGTACAGTTTTGCACACCGATATTAAAACTGATTTTCAATTACCATGAATGTGACATACTGATCTACCTTCTTAATATTTTAGCATCAGTTTGCCATTTGAAATATATGGCTCATATTACTCAGGTGGGCGATCCAGGGTCATCATGACCCTCTTGTTTTATAATGAGGCTACAGGTAAAGTTTGATAAAGATATATCAAGATATTCTTAAGAAGTAAATGAAATATATGATTTTATTTTTAGCTCAAGCGGCACCTAACAGGTGCCAAGCGCCTCTTTTGCAACATATTTTGACGGGACATTGTAATAATGCTACAAATTTCGATCACACTCCCATCAAACAGTTCATGAGAATGTGCTGCTTAAATTTTTTTCTATTTTTAGCTCTGCCAGGCCCTTAAAATCGCCAATAATCTCCAACTTCTGATTTTGATATGTCAAACATACTTTTAAATAATCATGAGAACGCACGACTAAATCTCCCGCATTCAGAAAATCCTCTGTATCTTTGAATATTGGATCAGTATATGCCTAAAGACAGCTTCCGCATCAAATTCTTGTCCTTTGCAATCGTGGGATGGGAAGGAATGTAAATCGGGAGTTACTCCCCCTTTTGATTTCTGTCATAAGGTTCTAAAAGGTGGATCACTATCACCTAGTGTTACACTTTCCTTATTACATACTACCGCAGTATTATAATGATCAAACCTCTGCATCATCTTTTTCAACATGAACATTTGTGCCTTTTCGTAATCAACTATTATTATAAAAATGATGCATAAAATGCAAACATTCACGTGCCCTCTTGTTCTGTTGTGCCTCGTGGTACAAAATGTTAAGCGTCGCATCATACTGTCGCGCGTTGTGGGTGAAAACAACGCTACCATTGCCATCACAAGATTCCATAGATATCAACATTTCAATTCCCAAATATGTACTTTGAAAGTTTAATTAAAAAACAAAACAAAGGAGTACCGTATTTCCGGATAAGATATATCGCCTGCTGGAATGGTCAGTAGTTTCCCAACTTTGAGGACATCCTGTCTCTCAAGTGCTTAGAACGTCCGTTCTCGTAAGGAGTTTTGGCTTGTGGGGGTAACTGCTGGAGGTTCCCTTTAACATCATCCAATACATCACTCCATTTTGGTTTGATGTTCTTGGTAAGGTCTTAAAATAAGAAGAGTTTCTACTGTTGACAGTCAGCTTGCGCTTTAGTATAATACGCCCTGTAAAATCGTTATGTTTGTTTTTCAAATAGGAAAACACATTCATTTTTAACAGATTTTAAGATATATCAGTTCGTATTTTTTTACTCAGAGATGAGGCATATGAATGACCATCGATATACACTCTTGCTCTTATTGTACATTCACACGCTAATGTACATGAATAAACACATGGTGAAGCCAACGGCTGGTGTCGTGTAAATACTCTAAACTCAATATCAGTTCATTGTTTATATCACGATGATGGGTTCGAAGTAAGATAAAAATTACATATAGGTCGACAACGTTTTTTGAGCGGTGACTAATTTATGCAGGACAGTTGATTCGCCATAAAAGGGTAGGAACATATGTGTAATACATAGTAACGCGGTATAAGTTATCGATGAATGAAAACGAATACATGGCCCAAAGGATATGGTGTTGGCTTAACAAACTTGCTTTTCGAGGTTCGAGCCTTTCTTCGTTTCAATTAAAACTGCAAGTTTAAGATGGCGCATATGAAAGACCTTATTTCGGAGGGTTTGCAAACAGTTGTTCAGAATATCTAGGTGTATGGACCATGTACTGTCAGTTGAACAGAAATACTGAGAGTTAGATATTGCAGTAGACATCTTCCAGCACCGGTGATCATCGAGCTAAACTCTGATTCCGATACATCATCCGACTCAGAGACTGACACAGCTAAATGGTCGTCAACAGCCACAGCAAGTGAAGTTGAAATTATGTGACATGAATTAAATTGAAATAAAAGTAGCAAAATATATTGACAAGAGGGCCATGATGGCCCTATATCGCTCACCAAAGTTGATCTGGTTTGATTTGGCCATGTGACCTAGATCTTAAACCCAAATGACCCAGATTAAAATTGGACCTAGAGATCATCAAGACAATCATTCTGAAGATGTTTCATAATGATTGAGTCAAAATTGTGGCCTCTAGAGTGTTCACAAGCTTTTCCATTGATTTGGCCTACTGACCTAGCTTTTGACTCCGCATGACCCAGTTTCAAACTTGACCTAAACATCAAGACTAACAAAGCTTTATAAATATTGAGTCACAACTGTGGTCTCTAGAGTGTTCACAATCTTTTCTTTTGAGCTGGCTACTGACCTACTTTTTGACCACAAATGACCCAGTTTCAAATTTAACCTAAAGATCATCAAGACAAACATTCTGACCAAGTTTCATATAGATTGAGTCACAACAGTTGCTTTTAGAGTGTTCACAAACTTTTCTTTTGATTTGGCCATGTGACCTAGATTTTAAACCCAAATGACCCAGATTAAAAACTGGACCTAGAGATCATCAAGACAAACATTCTGAACAAGTTTCATAATGATTGAGACAAAATTGTGGCCTCTAGAGTGTTCACAAGCTTTTCCTTTGATCTGGTCTACTGACCTAGTTTTTGACTCCATATGACCCAATTTCAAACTTGACCTAGAAACCATCAAGACAAACATTCTGACAAAGTTGTATAAATATTGAGTCACAACTGTGTCTCTAGTGTTCACAGGCTTTTCTTTTCATCTGGCCTACTGACCTAGTTTTTGATTCAATATAGTTCAGTTTCAAACTTGACCTAGAAACCACCAAGACAAACATTCTGACCAAGTTTAACAACGATTGAGTCAAAATTGTGGCCTCTAGAGTGTTCACAAGGCTTTCCATTGATCTAGCCTATTGACCTAGTTTTTGTCCCCACATGACCCAGTTTCAAACTTGTCCTAGAGATCGTCAAGACAAATATTCTGACAAAGTTTTATGGATGTTGGGTCACATATGTGGCCTCAAGTGTGTTCACAAGCTTTTCCTTTGATCTGGCCTACTGACCTACTTTTTAACCCCACATGACCAAGATTCGAACTTGACCTAGAGATCATCAAGACAAACATTCTGACAAAATGTCATAAATATTGAATCACAGCTGTGGTCTCTAGAATGTTCACAAACTTTTCCTTTGATCTGGCCTACTGACCTAGTTTTTGAACCCACATGACCCAGATTCAAATTTGACCTATAAATCATCAAGACAAACACTCTGACTAAGTTTCATAAATATTGGTTCAAAACTGTGACCTCTAGAGTGTTCACAAGCTTTTCCTTTGATCTGGCCTACTGATCTACTTTTTGACCTCACATGACCCAGTTTCGAACATTTCCTAGAGATCATCAGGACAAACATTCTGACCAAGTTTCATAAAGATTGAATCAAAACTGTGGCCTCTAGACAAGCTTTTCCTTTGATTTGACCGGGTGACCTAGTTCTTGATCCCACATGACTCAGTTTCGAACTTGACCTAGAGATCATCAAGACTAATATTGTGACCAAGTTTCATAAAGTTTGGGTCACAAATGTGGCCTCTAGAGTGTTCACAAGGCAAATGTTGACGCACGACGGACGACGCACGCCGACGGACGCCGGACAATGACCGGTCAAAATCGCTCACCTTGAGCACTTTGTGCTCTGGTGAGCTAAAAATATAGAAACGATGAAAACATAAAGTCAAACATTATTATTGAAATATATAAAATTGTTTTATAAAAAGAGTCTTCAAAGATTCTGGACTAAAAGAGAATAAAAAATGTATATTAGAGAAAGAATACGGCCATAATCTGGGCTAGAACGCATTACGATCTACCAATTGCGCCAGCGATATAATCAAGTTCATGGTTAAACTTTTTCAGCCAGGTATTGACCGAATATCGATATAACCCAACTGAAAAAAAGTGTATAATTCCGCCACGGCTCAAAACACGCGGTGGAACTATACCTCGATTCATTTTCTGATTTTGCTTCACGATGAAGTATGTGAATTTGATTTGTATCCTACCTGTGCAACTGAAGGCGATGTCAAAGGTAAAATACTTGTTGTATCAAAATTTATATTAAATCATTAGATAGCTTTTGTGTACTCGCGACCGCTACGTGTTGCGAGAAAACTATTTTATGCCATTAGCTATGATGTTTGTATATTTTTGCAGAAAAATGGATCGGAACACACGGAGGCCGATTTCAGCTACTTTCCTGCACTTTGCCAGCCACCGCCAGATGCTACCGAATATTTACAGGTAGTCATCGGTGTTGTTACCTGAAGGCATCAGGTATATTGGAATGCAACAATTAGTGTAGCACATGGGGACTGGGTGATTTCACGTGACTTTTTACTGATATGCGATTGGTTTATCGCATTTATGGAACGCCGTTTTTGCAATATAACTGGCACTCTATATGATATATAGAGAAATGTTTGTGACCTGAATTCCTCATTCATTATTTCATATAATTTATTCAAACTTTCAGCAATGATCAATATTGATACCTTGTTGTGCATAATGGTTTTTGTGATAATTGCTCTTCAATTTCCTGGATTATGGTCCTGTGTTGTCATATAAGTCCAGGTGAAGGCATGAATCACATTTGTGAAAGCTCTAGTAAAGTATTTCAATAGTCAAGGAATGTGACCAGTTAAGCTAAAAGTTGATATACCTGAAAGGGAAATATAGTTATTTTTGCTCAAAACAATAACTTTCAGAATTAAGAAATACATAGTTCGTAGATCAACTTAGAAATCATGTTGAATGGAGTAATATATTTCCTACATTAAAGCGAAATGGTATAATAGTAAAAAAAACAAGTACGTTATTCACCCATAAATTACTGTCAACAATTTCTGGTCTGTATAACTTCTGGCCGCAGGAAATCTTTCGACTTGTAATTTTATTGATTCGCACACCGCCTAGTCCATTGTTAGATATACGGAATAGACTATTTGCTGTACGAAGGAAGAGATCGTTTCCGCAGTTTGAGCGAAAATCGTTTTCAATTAACAAGTTAAATGGATATCCGTCGAGCGGTTCATAAGAAGTTGTTTAAAGGAATTTCTACTTTTAGCTCTGAAGGTATTTCTGTTTTCCTTCTAGCGGTCCCTATAAGGCACCAAGAGCCAAACTGAACAAAAAATGGTTGAGTACCTTACAATAATTTCCAGGACAATAGAAAAAGTGCTTTAGCTCTAACGTCCCCTACACGAGACCAAGCGCGCACATTTGGGAGAGGACCTTCAAATGATGCTTCAGACCAACTCTGATAAAAATCCACATAGCAATTCATGATAAGAAGTCATCTAAAGGTATTTCTATTGTTAGCCATAGTGACCCCTAAAAGGGGTCAAGCACTTGAACAGATTTCAGAGAAGACCCTATAATGATGCTACAGACAAGATTTGGTGAAGATCCATCCCGTAGTTCATAAGAAGAATTTGGTTGAGGGTATTTCTGTTTTGAGCTCTAACGGCCCCTAAAAGACATCAAGCGCCCCCCTTTAAATGATATTTAAAGAAGACCTAACAATTATGCTACAGACCAAGTTTGATGAAAATCCGGCACTTGCAACTGAACTCATAGGCTGGATAAAATGATGTTTGTTGTGTCTCATTCATTGTACATCTTAGTCCTTCCTCATCATTTAACTTGAAAGTACCTTATATAGCCCACATTCCTGCTTAGACACTTATCAGAATAATGGTCTTGATAACATCTGAGCTAAGTTTGCAACTCAGTCATTTCGGATGTACAACTAAGTCTGAATTTAAGCACAACCTTGTGCATCCAATACATTTCATTCCATATACCTTAAAGGCCTAGATTCACTACTATATAAGTGTCCCCCCCCCCCCCCCCCCCCCCCAAATCCAATATACAACTCCCATCTTATCTGCTGTTTATCAGCGATGATGTAATAGCAACTGATTAGAGGGCAATTAGCACAGCAGGGACCCCAACTAGACCATGAAGATGTGTGCAGTGGAGTTGAAAGAAATTATTTTTTCTTCAGTAAATGTGGAATGATAATAATAGTAATTATTATTTTGATATTATATAGATGGTAATAACTATTACCTTAATGTTATAATAATGATAATAATAATAATAGAAATGATCATAATCATAATTATTATTATTATTATTATTATTATCATCATTATCATTATTATTATTATTATTGTATTATCATTAGTATATTATTATGATTATTATTACATTACATATAGGATGATAAAAGATACAGTAATAATATTGAAAATAATAATGAATATAAAACAAAAGTATAGTGAAAACTTCCTGAGTTCTTTGTGCTAACAAACAATATTTTTCGATTTGGAAATTGATTTTCATGTATTCATGTAATCAACATTATTTGAATAAAAAATTATTGTGTTCCATCTATACTCAATTTTCATTTTCAGTATGTTGCCAAAAGGCACTTTTTTTCATGCTTTGCTTTGTAACTTTGAAATTCACAATCTGTTTTCAATTTAGACAAATGTTATTTACAGTATTCTGCAAGCTTTAGATGAGTGAATGTCACATTTTTCAGAAATATCACAATTCTCCAGACAGAATATGAAAAAATAAAAACTTGCATGTTTCTTTAAGAAAGTTTCTCATTATTTCATTATAAAAAAAAAATTGTGAAAATAACTTTCAGATTATTTTATCATTGTGTTTGATCAACAAGTATTTTTCTTTACATAGAAATGCCAAAAAAAAAACTAGTATAACTTTAAAAGTTATCAATTATTCATTAATTTAAAACAAATTACACCATTTCCCCTTCTCACTAATAGATACACTTGTAAGGTAAACTGACTCCCCAATAAACAATGACCCTTGTTTATTGGAGCCATACTGTGATGGTCATTAGCCCCCAACTGTGCTGGTGAAGACAAAACCCTTGGCCCACTGCCAAAATCTAGGCCTTTAAGTGGTCGGTTCCGCATATGGGGCATGATCAGTCAATAATTAGGTCAATAAATACAACAATAAAATTATGCTCCCACTACAGAGACAGTGTTTTTCCCAAACATTCATGAAACCCCATCAGGGGGGCGTCCTTGTGCGCTTCGTTCTTCTTGTTCTTCTGTGTCCGGCCCGAGATGGAATCGCGCTAACGACACGAACAAGGCCCAAGAACATTGTTCTCGGGTCAAAATTTCACACCAGGACCGCGAACAATGCGGGAACAATATTGCGGAATGAGAAAGTGAGGACGATTTGCAGGGCAAAAAAATAGTCCTCAGCCATTTGTAATCCCGCTCGAAAGTAATTCAGAAATATAGCCACATATACCAAATTATTCCTTGGTCTAAGACAAAAACAATATGGATGTATCTCTTCCGGGGACCGCGGCTGGATCCGGAAATGACGTCATCAATATGACGGCCGATTACGAAAATACTACTGCTGAATAATTTCTGGAAAAATCAGTAAAATTGCTTATAATATCGAATATCATGTCATTAAACAAGCCAGTGGGACATTTCAAATATCTATATTTACATTTTTTTCAGGAAACAATATATTCAATTTATTTTAACAGTTTAATTTGTACCCAACCCACTTAATTTACAATGCATTTTAACACGTCGCTTCTACCTTTTGATATTAACTATTTTCGACTATTCTTATGGTGTTGAATTTGAAATAAGTTAATTTCCGAAAGTTACAAGAAAAATAACATACAATAAGGGAATACGAGGGGCGTTCAATAAATACCCGGAAAAGTGCTCTTAATTCTTCATGTATCATCAAAAATAAATGAAAATGCTACAAAATGTAGACTAGGGAATACTGAGTTGATATGTCAAAATTACATTGTCTTTGGATAAATAATGAGTAAATGCGAGTCCCCATGGCAACGTCATGTGACGTCATCCGGCCCAATTTGTCTCTTTTTCTATTTTACATGCGCTAAAACATTATTTGCCACTTACCTATTTTTCAAGCTACCTTTTCCTAAATTGGGTGAATATTGGTATGAAAAGTAAGCGTTACGCCAATAGCGTCAAATTATAAATGTGACATCATTAAAATAGTTGGCAAGCATATTGAGTTGGTCGTCGCTTGAAAATCAGTGTTGAACGGAGATGTGAGATAACATTTTGTGTTTTGAATCGAAAATCAAGGAAAGACAAATGCTATGCTGAAAAAGGTTTAAGGGACAATGCCCTGAAGAAAACAAAATTTTATTAGTGGGACGTGACGTTTAAAAGTGGTCAGGAGAATATTGCTGACGACTTGTGTTACAGACATGAAAAATAACGTTCAGTCACATTTAATAAATTAAAGAGCTCCTTGATAGAGCATCATTTCAGTGTCCAATTTCTTCAATACGACAGGAACATCATTTGAACAGTATTTATTTATTCTTAGGAAGGTGTAAAATGCATTTAATGGTGATAAACATTGAATCAATGGTAATCACGAGTAGTATTGATTAATTGAGTGTGATATGACAGTATCATAATGACGTTGGGCCGCTTTTGAGGTGATGGCGTAGCCTAGGAGACGACAAATAAATATTGTGCATGTTCTGAAATCTGTAATTTAGGTATTTGAATTCAGTATGTTCATATCCGTCATATTTTCAAATTTTAGCAAAATGAGACAAGAAATAAAGAAATGAGAGCACTTTTCCGGGTATTTATTGAACACCCCTCGTATATGTTACCAATATCTGCTTTTAATAAGTACCTAGAAGGAAAGGAATTTGAACGCAGTAAAATCAATGTCGGCACAAATAGTTGTCTATGCTGTTATTAAAAGATTTTGTGCAAATTACATGCATTGTTGCAAGTTCATTTTGATTAGATTTAAGCACGATCAAGACGATTATGCCAGTAGAAGTTTAACAGATCCTTTTTTAATAAATGCAAGTGTTAAATTCAAGATAGTCTTCTTAATTCAACACTGAAAGTGTTCTACTTAATTCGTCTTCAGTCCGCGATAACAAAGCTATCTACAAACATATTATTCATTACTCCTGCATATAAAAACGTTCTGAGTTTAATATGGGCTTTCCGCAATTACCTTCAGCTAATTGCAGCAGGAAGGTATCAGGGGCATGGGTAGTCGTTTCATTGTCTTTTTTCATCATTCCTTCTCTGCAACTCAAAGTATTTCTCAAAAGATCCGATAGTGATATACTCTGCAACGCCTCTTTAAACCGTAACACTGCAGCAATGCATGTATAGTTTAGAACATGATAAATACATGAACAAAGTAAAGCATATAGACAGAAAGCTCAGAACGTAAAATAAAGGAAAAGAACGTAGTGCGGCAACGCCTTGGAACGGTCAGTTGTAATACAACGCTGGTGTACTTAAAACAGTATTTTGGGAACAATGCTCACACTCTATATCTCCACCATATTCCAATGAGATATAACAGTATACATAAAAGTAAGCCGTCGACTGCTGAATGTCTTATTCACGAAAGGGAAACTAAAGGCACGTTATGTGAAAAACAAAAATGATTGGGTTAATATCTATATGAAAAACCTCTGGTCCCTTAGTTTTATGGAGTTCATTTAATATTATCACAATAGAATTCCGCTCAAACTGGTACTAAAGGGCGTGAGGGTATTTCACCTTTCTAAATCTCTCATGAACAAACTTAGTCAACCGAGTCTTCTATTATTTTGATTAGATGAGTTCTATACTTTCAAGGGATCTTCTTGAAGCTTTTTACAAACAATCTGCCCATGTTCTCCATGCCGTTGCAGAAAGCAGAACGACAGCAGAATATTATTAAGGATCCGACGAATCAGGAAAGCAGAAACATATCAAAGCAGCTCAGTATTAGTGGGCTTTAAAAACTATCATGGCGTCGTCCACCTCTTTCGTTAGACACGATCAAACAGGAAAATCTAGCATCCAGCTGACAAAGGACTGAACACCAAATATGCAATATATCTCGAAATAAGTGGGTCAAAACCACATATGATAAAACATTTTATCATTTTACCAAATACATTTGAATTTGATAAATAAGTATTGTTTTAAATCACTTAGTAACAGAAATGTTTTAAATTGCTATTAAACGTAAAAACACACACTGAATAACGATACTGACATTAAGTAGAATATTCTTGCAGTTGATAATAACGGTATTTTTGCAAAATGACATATTGATAACGTTCACTGAATTCTTGAAAGACGCTCTTGCAAAGATATGGCGATTACATAAAGGTAAAGGAAAAGGTATTTATCAAACATTGCATATAACCGACAGACAACATGACCTACAGCTATTGTGAGACAAAGCACGCATCTAGTAACAGATACCTACCTGGTCCGATATATTTCAAAAAAGTGTATGGGGAACATCCCCCACCCATCAAAATAGAATAAAAGCTTGGGTAAATCAGTGTACTTAAATCAATTTCAAATATGGAGATACATGTATGTCATCCCAAGCGATGCAGTATTGTAGTCTACATTTAATAACTATACTTCCCTGGCATAAACACGTCAACTATTCGAGCAACAACTAATTGTCCGTATTTGGAAACATCATCAAGAATGCGTGAATTATTGTTGATATAGCTGACTGTGTATAACGTTTTCCAAATCATACGAAAAATATCTGCGACAAGCTAGGCAGAAATAGTTCTCACGGATTACTTATTACATCTCGAAAAAAATGCATTCCCTAACCGGACATCAATGTTGTTCAATATGGAGAGGGTTTGACAAACTGCTTCATATGGTCACATGAACAAAAAGCAATGTTTAAAAGAGAAAAGGCTTAACTGAACTTAAATGCATAAAAATGAGTTTAATTTAAGCAGTTCCTTTGTCATTCATTAGAATATTAGGTAAATAGGTATAAAGAGTAAAGAAATTATATGAAACAATTAACAGCAAACCTTGTAATTGTTGGATTTTAATTTTTCTAGGAATGTTTTTTTCAGAGTTTGCATATACTTTGTCGCAATATCGTTTCACGCGGAGTAAAATATCAGTTAGGCATGAAGTTATACGATAAAATAAACTAGTATTGGTACATCTAAAAGGGT
Source organism: Mercenaria mercenaria (assembly GCF_021730395.1). Classification (NCBI taxonomy): domain Eukaryota; kingdom Metazoa; phylum Mollusca; class Bivalvia; order Venerida; family Veneridae; genus Mercenaria; species Mercenaria mercenaria. The sequence continues at coordinate 67,959,217 of NC_069373.1, forward strand.
GAAAACATCTATGAAACGAGCTTAATGTGATTGTATATGCAATTAATCTTGCTGATCATCTATGCGAACTTTGAAAATACAAAGTTCAGGGATGTGATTAGAGGCCAAATCCTGTTCATTAGAAGGACTCAAGGTGTAGATTTATATATATATATATATATATATATATATATATATATATATATATATATATATAATTAACTACTATAAATTTCCTTATGTAAAACGTAAATATACTGTAGGCGCTAAACGACGATGACATCATAGACCACCTAGTATGCTGGACTAAAACGTACATAAAGAAATCTTCTGATGATTCCTTTTGTAGATTTCTTTAACTCAGGTTTACGGGGAAGTATGTATTAATTGGATTTATCAATTTTAATAGGAGAATCTGCACTATAAAATAGTTCACGTTTTAAAGCTGTTACATCATTAGAAACAACATTCTTAAGATTGCATTATGTAACAGATTTTTTTCTACTGATTTTGCGTTCTGACAAAATTGTCGGCGCAATAAGCCGATCTGACACACTCACACAGATAACAAAGGTATATAGATATATATAATTATGTTATTTGACTATGGAAGTGATAGAGTATTTGACTATTTCTATTTTTAATCAAGCATACTGTGCCATTTAGCAGAAATTTGCAAACTTAATATCGTTATTTAGTTATTTTCGTCATTTTCTGATATTTATGGATATTTTTCATTTTAAGCATAGTTAATTACATCTTATTTTTCATTAAAGGGTTGTTTCTGCTGGAATAAACATTAACTTCACTAAATATATCAGTTTTACAATCATAACATAGTTTTCAAAGACGTTGTCACCTGTAATTATTAAGCAGTCATACATTTTCTGCCTTTCTTATTTTCTCTTTAGCCGCCATATTTATGACGTCATAACTTTTTCAGGTCGCGTGTCTGGAAAGAGATACATGGGAAATTACGATAACTCACTTCAATCTACAATGTGGTATAGGTCTCTATATTTCTCAATATTTTTCTCACGGCGGCCCATATTCCCATAAATCGACGTGTACTAAAACTCATTTCCTGATCCTTTTAGTATTGAGTGCAAGGATATGATAAATTTATGACCAAATAAAATATTATTTGAACAAAGAAATTATATAAGATACCATGCACACGAGATAAGTTGTCGTGCGCTTGAGATAACACGTCGTGCGCACGAGATAAGATGTTGTGCGCTTGATATAAGATGTCATACGCACGAAATAAGATGTCGTGCGCTTTAAAGATAACACGTCGTGCGCACGAGATAACATGTCATGCAAAGGAGATAAGATGTCATGCGCACGAGATAACATGTCATGCACTCAAGCTAGATGTAGTGACCACGAGATAACATGTCGTGCGCTCGAGATAAGGTATCATGCACTCGAGATAAGATGATGTGCGCAAGAGATTAAATTTCGCGCTCACGAGATAAGATGTCATTCGCTCAAGATAAGATGTCATGACCACGAGATAAGATTTGATGCGCACAAAATAAAATGTCGTGCGCTCGAGATAATGTAATTTTGTAGAAAATAAATGCATGTACTAAAACTGCCACGGTATTCTTTTCAGGTATTTCGCGCAATTTTCCAACAAAAGAGTTAGCCCCACCAGCTGAATCTTTCAAACATGAAACGCAACATAAGGTATTTAGATAATCACAATTTTTTAGCAATCGACTATTCAAGATCTAATCTTGATATTTCGTTTTTCATAATTGAAAACACATCAATGTATTACATATCAAGATGGAAAGTATTAATACGCCATTTGCGATTAGTTTTACAATTCTCCTTTTCTCATTATAAATAAATCGGATGTTTCACACTTTACATGTTCGTTACCGATATTCAAAATTAATTTCATCATAGACCGGTTATAGAAATAATGTCAAAACCTTAAACTAATTCTAACATAAAGTTTTATTAATGATCTATAATGTTAAGTTACTTAAATACAATACAAGAAAAAGTCCTCAAAAGAAATCACAGCCAAACTGTGAAACTAAAGTGATATTTGAGGGCAGCTTCCTTTAGATTTTGATTAAACAAAGTAATGCAAGTTTATCTAAAATTTAATCGTAAGTTCAATTAAACCAAACATTTGACTAATTTCATTATTAATGTTGAAGTTATCAAGTTACAAACCCATCTGCAGTAACATGGTGGACACTTATTTGTTTTACGTACCCTCTATGAATGTTTTAGATACACATGTTTGGTGTTCAGTCACTTTTAATTACAATGCCGACAAGTTTCTTTTAGAAGTATGTATATATTTATAGAATTCCTAATTCTATACTGTTCTAAATTTTGACACATATGTTTTGAATCTTGACGACCGGACGCTTTTTGATAAAAATGGTAAAATATCAAACGTTCCCTACCACTATTTGCTAGAAATCTAAAAAAAAATCTTTTTTGATGTTGAAAGCAAACATTTATGCTGTAGCATATATGTAGTAGAACAATACAACATATAGTCCACAGTATTGGCTACTATACATATTTCCGGTATTCGGAATTCCAGATGCAATCTTTAAAAGATGCGCCATGATTTGTTTTAGAATTTTTGTTCTGTGCTTCATTTTCTTACGTACTTCTTATTCCACACAAGAAAGTTCATGTCCCGAAAAGTTAATATTGCCTGCCTAGCAGCTCACAACGGCTTTTAGAAGAAGAAAGGTTTATTACTTTATTACATTGCGCCAAACGTAGCAACTGCCTGTAAAATGCACGACAAGTTGTACAAATACCGTGGATTCATATTGTTGTAACGTGTAATTAAATGTAGTTTAATCATCCCAATACACTCTTAAAGGGATTTTGCGTGTGTTAACTTGAGCATTATCACGACGTTACAGTGTTTTAGGCTACCGAACTCTTTCGCTAGACTATTATTATGACAAAGATCAGCCATCTGCTGAGACTGACAACACTTAAACTTACCTGTTTTCCAACCATTTTATAATCATGTTTTCTCTTAAAGGAAAACCTTTTGAAAGTACAAATTGATGTTTGTAATGTTATTGCTTATTACATATTCGAACTTACGACGAGTTTCTTGATTCACTCTGCTTGTTCATTCACTTTTGTGTAGACTGTTACATTATGCATGCAGACAAATTTATTTTCAGACTATGGGATAGTAAACAGGTGCTAGTAACTAAATCCTTTTTAGCTCGACTATTCATAGAATAGTAGAGCTATTGGACTCCCCCGTGCGGCGGCGGCGTCGGCGTCCCGATTTGGTTGTTTTTGTATGTAAGCTGGTATCTCAGTAACCACTTGTGGGAATGAATTGAAACTTCACACACTTATTCGCTGTGATGAACTGACTTACATTGCACAGGTTCAATAACTCTGGTTTGCTTATTTATAAAATTATGCCCCTTTTTCGACGTAGAAATTTTTGGTTAAGGTTTTGTATGTAAGCTGGTATCTCATTACACACTTATGGGAATGGATTAAAACTTCACACACTTGTTCACTGTCATGATCTGACATGTACTAAGCAGGTCCCATAACTTTTTTTTTTCCAAAATTATGCCCTTTTTTTCCACTTTCCACTACAAAGCTGGTATGTCAGTATCCACTAATGGGAAGAATTAAAACTTCACACACTTATTCACTGTCATGATCTGACATGCACTGTGCAGGTCTCATAACCCTACTTTGCATTTTGTCAAAATTATCCCCCTTTATCGACTTAGCTGTGTTTGATTAAGTTTTTGTATGTAAGCTGGTATCTCAGTATCCACCAATGGGAAAGGATTGAAACTTCACACACTTGTTCACTGTCTTGATCTGACATGCAGTTCAAAGGTTCAATAACTCTACTTTGCATTTTTACAAAATTATGCCCCTTTTTCAACTTAGCAGTTTTGGGTTAAATTCTTATAATGTAAGCTGGTATCTCAGTACCCACTAATGGGAATGAATTGAAACTTCACACGCTTGTCCGCTCATGAGCCGATATGCACTGTGCAGGTTCCATAAACCTGTTTTGCATTTTTACAAAATTATGCCTCTTTTTCGACTTTTGTATTCATTCAATTGACAAGGCTGTTGAATATTCGAGCGTTGCTGTCCTCCGACAGCTCTTGTTAATGTTCTATAGCCCTATATATGTATATACGTAGTAAAGGTATTTAGCGGAACTCGAACACAGTATCAACAAATGAACAAAAAATAGTCTGTAAAAAGTCCAAACCTCTGATGTATGCACGGATGAATCGCCCCGACTTCATTTATGTGTTGTTATATGTTCTGGTCCTTCGGGATAATTGATTTCAACTCGTGTAGATTTGAAGACTGAATACTGCTTAAGCCGGCACTAGGGGTGTGGGCAGTGTTGCATTTTCCATTACTGCTCATGAACAGACTCAAGCAAACCGAGTCTGCAATTTTCACTGTTTGCCTTGTTCTCGGTGCTTCCGGGGGATCTACTTCCCAGTTTTATTTTTGGACTTGTTACAGGCTATTTTGAATATATTTTTTGTTCATTTGTTGACACTGTGTTCGACTTCCGCTAAATACCTTTACTACGTATATACATATCGTCGTGGTCACTTGAAAATGCCTGAACTACAAAACACCAAATTTTCAGGAGACGGAAAAAACATTTTTTCTTGAAGAATACAAGTAAAAGGAAACTCTTTTTTGCATGATCTCACATCAGATAAAATGTCTTATAATTAGGTTTTGCTTTTGTAACAAAAAAAAATAATATTGACCGAGATAACTGCAACATCGGCATTTTATTATTTATGTTTGCAGTTCCGGAAAATTGAAATGCAATAAAAAGCCGGAAATGCATTTTTCAGTCTAGAAATTGCAATTCAGGGATTTTACATCGAGTTACAATTAGATTTGTTGATGCTTGTTTTGTTGGGTTTAACATCCGTTTCAACAGTATTTCGGTCATATTACAGGCGGGCAGTTTACCTAACCATCGTTCCTGGTACAGACCAGTACTAAACCCCTTTTCTCCGTAAGAAACTGCAAACTTTCTAACATAAACAGTCATGGTCGGGGTTATACACAATAATCGGTAAATCATTTTTCAATTATTTGTCCTTTTTGCAACTTCCAATTACATTATCGACTATAACTGTTACTCATGAAACTTAGCTCGACACCTGTCAAATAATGCAAGGTCTTGGTGTGCGCACGGTTCCGTCCACACCAAAGTGTCCTCGTAAAGAGGCGGGAGGGACGTAAAACTGTGAACTAACTAACAACAACAACAACAACAACATGTGCGCACGGTCAGTTTGTGCTTGGAGATTCTGCGATAGGAGCGGGTCACTGGTCTAGTGGTAACACAAAAGACTTGTCACCAGGGGCGCATGTTCGATCCCCCGCTCCGCCACTGAAAATTACAAGCAGTCTTCTGATGAGACATTATAATTTGAAATGATCTTCAAACGCACAACCTTGTTGAAATAATATATCAACCCAAAATGTTAATGTTCATCTTCTTTATTCGAACTGAATAAACAATTTAAAATTCAACATGAAACGGATATTACGTTACTTTTCGTAGAACCTTAACATAAAAGCCACTAAAACAGTGCTCAAAACATTTACCTGCTCATTTTCTACCACACATAAATACTCTTTGTTTGCATAGGCCATAGGTTACTTTTATCCACTGAAGAGGATAAAACATCAATATTGCAAATGACTTATTGACAATAATGAACTATCAATTACGTCAAAACTTTAACTAGAAAGAAACAGTAAATTTAAACAAGAGGGCCATGAAGGCCCTGTATCGCTCATCTGATCTATTGGCCTAAAGATCATCAAGATTAACATTCTGACCAAGTTTCATTATATAGGACTATAGAACATTAAAAAGGATTTAGGTACTAGCAAACCGTGGGATAGTACATGTATATTTTAAGTAGAGGCAGTGCGTTAAGTTTTTAGACTAACACACTTAAAATCTTGCAAATGGAGTTAACACAACAACTTTATATCTATTTATGAATCTAAAATATATTACATTTCTCATGGTGTTAGAAACATCAAAATAAATAGTGAAGATATATTTAAACACTAACAGACATGGAAACCGTGTCATTTGATGCCTCCGAAATTCAGAGTAGAATGTTCTTTCATTTATAAGCTGTCACGTAAACACGTGATAAGTACGAGCGTCAAGACATTGCGATTTACTTAAGCGATAGTTACTCTGCTTCCATTTAAATTACACACTGAAATTGCTTTAAAAAGGAATGAAGTTTTCCCTAGGCAAAATATATTATTAGATTTCTTTAGAGGAAAGGAAAAAAAGGATAAGGACTATCTATATCTGGACAACTTGTGACCAGATCAGAGTAGGCTTACATTTGATTTGGTACATTGGTAGTGATCAGGCTATTTGCAACTCATGATAAAAATCGTACTGCACGTACGTTTCTTCTACCTTACTGTGCTAAATATATGTATATATATTTATAGAAGTTTAACCCTTACCATGCTGGAAACGATTGATTCTGTCTTTGCGACCAGTGCATTGTTCGCCATTCAGCTAGTATTTTGTTTTTGGTAAGCATCCCTTTTAACAGTTAATGGCATTGTCAAAAAAAGATGGACAAGTTCATTATAGAAATTTAGCAGGGTAAGGGTTAATGCTTTGGCATTCAGTTCACCATAATTTACTGGAACTTGATAAAAAAATGAAAGAAGTCTTTTCAACCGGATTAATGTTCATACATAATTTGAAGGATGGTATAGCGTAGTGTAGATGTTGTTTGTTACTTTTTTATGCCCCCGAAGGGAGGCATATAGTTTTTGAACCGTCTGTCGGTCTGTCGGTCCGTCGGTCTGTCAGTCTGTCGGTCCGTCCGCAATTTTCGTGTCCGATCCATATCTTTGTCATCGATGGATGGATTTTCAAATAACTTGGCATAAATGTGTACCACAGTAAGACGACGTGTCACACGCAAGACCCAGGTCCGTAGCTCAAAGGTCAAGGTCAAAACGTTAAACGTTAAAGATCATTTTTCATGATAGTGCATTGATGGGCATGTCCGGTCCATATCTTTGTCATTCATGCATGGATTTTAAAATAACTACGCATGAATGTGTGACACAGTAAGACGATGTGTCGCGCGCAAGACCCAGCTCCGTAGGTCAAAGGTCCTAAACTCTTAACATCGGCCATAACTATTCATTCAAAGTGCCATCGGGGGCATGTGTCATCCTACGGAGACAGCTCTTGTTTTCTAATATCATGTCACTAAAATTGTTTTTTAAAATTCAAATACCATTACAAAAACCATGAGTAAAAGCAACGAGCTTCTTTATATATATATAAATATATATATATATATATATATATATATATATATATATATATATATATATATATATATATATATGGTGTGTACTAGTGGTATATACACGTTGACTTGATATATCTTTCAATTTGTCAAAACGCGCTAAATCGTTACCAAAATTCAAAAAAAGCCGAGCGTTTATACATAAACGGAAGCTTAATTTTACAACGTAGGGTATTTTTTCACATTCTTTACTTCTTCCCTTTTTAGTTCCTATGTTTCTGCTTATTATTCTTTCTAATAATACCTCATTTTTGTTTGTAATTTTCGTAACCAGTAGGATGTCTTGTATTGCAATGCAATACTTGTCTTGCTTATACCCCTTACAACTTACACATTGTGAGCAATTACATTGTCCTTTGGATATTTTTCTGAACATTTTCTTCACGGTATTTTGCAAATCTGTACGAAATTCAATGCCTCAGCTTGGCTTTTAAGTGTTGACTTTGGAACCATGGTGGGAGCCAAGGATATGGTTACAAGCGCAGCATAAACCAGTTTAAATTTACTAGTGGTGTGTTTGCCACTGGTGGTTATAAGACGGTGGCCGACTGTGTTCCTCCTCTCCTTTCATTGTTCATTTTGTCTATAAGTTTTGCTCCGTCATATTTGTAGATATGTTTATGCGTACACATTCATACATACACTGCTATGTGGTTGCGGTCTGATGGGGCTGCGTTCTCGGAACCTGATGTTTTCTTTTGGATATCTGTTCAGATTCCTTTGTGGGTATTACGTGCTGTTTGTCTCACGAGTTGTTTCATACCGATTTTAGGCCAAATATAAACAAATACGTTTTATCTATATGGCAATCGTCATGGAACAATGCTTCATTCAATAAACTACATGATATTAAACCTACTGTAGGGGAATGGCACCAAGGGAACAGATCTATTCGCAGGGAGGAAGTTGTTCTTTCTCGTTGTCGAATAGGTCATACTCGTTTGACTCATTCTTATCTTTTGAATAAAGAAGATCAACCCGAATGTGTACCATGTCAAACACCGCTAATTATTAAACATGTTTTAACCGACTGTGTGGACTTTGCTCCACACCGCAGTACATACTATGACGTTCAATCTTTGAAAGAGTTATTTGAAAAAGTTTCAGTCGGAAATATTTGATCGTTTTTAAAGCAGATAGGAATTTATAAAAAAATCTGAACTTTTCATATTTTTATTCACATCTTTTGCAAAATTATTGTTTTCAGCTGATATTTTAACACATACGTATATACATTTTTACATAAATGATTTTAGATGTGCTTTACATTTTTACATAAATGATTTTAGATATGCTTTACATTTTTACATAAATGATTTTTAGATATGCTTTACATTTTTACATAAATGATTTTACATTTTTACATAAATGATTTTTAGATATGCTTTACATTTTTACATAAATGATTTTAGATATGCTTAACATTTTTACATAAATGATTTTATGTATGCTTTACAACTGGCGTTTTCAATATGACTTCTACTCGGCGATATATGACCATTTTGTATCGATTCGCCGTAAAACCCAACTCACTCACTTATTCACTATCCCCACTGAAGCAAACACTGTGTTTTTTCACCATCTATAGTCTGTAATATCCTTACACTACCTTTCTCAAGTTACTTAATATGATTTCTCTCAACATTACCCTACGCTCGTCTTAGTATGATACGGAATTCCCGTAATATTTCAAATTATGTAAACATCTTTCCCGCTTAGTTTTCATTCAGTGTTTTGTGGTAGCCAGCCTTACTGTACTTTTAGTACTTTGTTTTCATTATTTATTAAATATCAGGGGTGCATTCTTCACCATCGTGTTTGTATATGTCTGCAATTACAACCGAAGTTAAGGGGACGCATACTTTGAAATTAGAAAAAAAGTGGGTGGGGTATTATAAAATTTATCTGCAAAAAAGTACACGGTTTTGGTAAATGAAATGAATACTGTTTCAACTGTTATAAGTACACAAAGGATTGCTCACTAAAATAAAAATGAGAAAAACTGAAACAAGAAAGTTATTGTTGAATTACATAAGACTTCTTGTGTACATTCAAAGTCAACAATTAAGACTTTTTGGTGCGAAAATAATAGTGCTTCACTTTGTACAAACATTTATCAATGTCCTACAGATTCTAATTTAAAGAAAGAATGTGAAATAAGTTCACTGTCTTGCTTTTCATTTGGCATATGTGAGCTAAAACACATTATTTAGTTTGTTTACAAAGTAGTGCATAAGAAAAGATACGGTGGTCAAGGAATGCCACATTACAAAACTAAAAGAGTATATTCCCCTTAATACATTAAACATTTATCATTACAGAAGTCTAGTGGCTTACAATAAAGGCCTAGAAATGTTGCCATTATTAATTTTTAACTTGGTATTCATGAACTGCATGCACTTAAATATCAAAACACATTCAACAAACTTTTGAAAATCTACTGTCTTAAAAATCCCTAAAATAAGGTATGAAATTTGGTTGAGAGGTCCAATCAATGTGTATATGTGCAAAAGCAACATTCTAATCTTGTTCACAAAAGTTACTTAATACACAGCAGGAATGTCAATGAATGATAAAAACTGGACGAATATACAGTTATCCTCACTTTAATGTCATTTATAATTTGTCCTTGAATTCTCCACCATACTTTTCATAACTCTGTTTGCACGAGTTGCACGAGAATGCTGTCATTCACGTAAAAAAATGGGGTCAAATAAGTTGTAAATGCAATATCATGTAAACGTAGTTAATGGATTATGCAGTTCAAGATAAACTTTATCTCATAACGTAACGAACATGTATAATGTTGTAACAACAACTTTACCTACACTGATTTAAGTAGCAGTCCGTTTATAAGTGACTTTATTGATTCATTTTGTGTTTTGTTATTGTTGTCAAAAGTATAACGGAAGTGCCTCACAGCTGAAGCGGAAACCAGTTTGATGCGCAAAGTAGTCCACTGTAAGTAATATTTTTTGACAAATGTCCACAGAAATTAATAATTTTCTAATATTAAAGACGAATATCTGAATAGGATTCATTATTTGATAACAAATTATAATCATCGACATGTTTTTTTTTAAAAATCGTACACCTGCTGACACCTAAGTTGTCTCCCGTTGTTTATTAGAGTTACCTTTCGTCCGGCACAGTAATACATTTGCAGTGAATCGCCGAGAAGTCGTGGGAAAATTAAAAACCATGTAAACAAACTAAAATTAACCACCTTTTCAAGATGAATTTCAAGTGATCGACATTATGCATTTAACCCGCCTGACCTGTATAGCATCTTAGATATCTGTTCTAAGGTATTCATTGTGTAGAATGTCATGTTATGTCCTTGCAATGCTAATTCCACTCTGATTTTTTTGTTTACATTTTTTGTCAATGAGAAATATGGCGTCCATCCCGATATGAACTGACGTGGCGTTAAATTTTTACATGTTTAAGCAAACCTGGTGTGTTAGAAAGAAAATCTCATCCCTTCAACATTATTTGGAACACTGTTACTGTAAAAAACCTGTTTTTTCCTTATACAAAAGCTTAATATTTTGTGTTGAATGTACTTTCACAAACACCTCTGTTTTCCTATTACATTCATAGTACCACATCCTTATCCACAAAATACTGAATATTACAGGTGTCCATCAGTATTATATCAGTTTAGGAATATGTTTTTTATTTTCCCACCATCGATTTCTTGAATATGCACCCCTTCCGCATTGCTGTATGAACTGTGAATGTAGCAATATGCGTCCCCTTAAGGCTAAAAGCTGTAATTAACGAACATTACACAAATGAATATAAATGGGGTAATTGCTGAATTTTATTAATATCTAAAAACCTTCCTTTCCTTTTCCGTTGATTAAACGGTCGTGTCCTGTTGTATTTCTGTGTTCAAACAAAATTCACTTTTCTGGAACAATTGAAAACGTTAATGTGGTTTTGATGATCTTTTTTTTAAAAAAATGATGGCCTACATGGGGAAAGTAGGTCATCAGTCTAACATTATAATATCAGTATCATGTATCTGTATCAGTTCGGTACATGCAGCAAGGTTACTGGTGCGAAGCAAATGAAAGATATGATATACTTCAGGCTGCAAACTAGTTTTTAATCCCCCGCCGTGGCGGAGGGATTATAGGAATGGTCTGCGTCCGTCCGTCCTTCCGTCCGTAGCAAATTCGTGTCCGGTCCATATCTCCTAAACCCCTTGAAGGATTTTCATCAAACTGGGGTCAAACGATCACCTCATCAAGGTGATGTGCAGAACTTATGAGTCAGCCATGTCAGCTCAAGGTCAAGGTCACAACTGAAGGTCAAATGTTTGAACCTTCCATTTCGTATCCACTCTATATCTCCTAAACCCCTTGAAGGAATTTTATAAAACCTGGGTCAAATGATTACCTCATCAAGATGATGTGCAGAAATTATGAGTCAACCATGCCAGCTCAAGGTCAAGGTCACAACTAAGGGTCGAAGGTTTGAGCCTTCCATTTGGTGTCCACTCTGTATCTCCTGAACCCCTTGAAGGATTTTCATCAAACTTTTGTCAAATGATCACCTCATCAAGAACTCATGAGTCAGCCATGTCAACTCAAGGTCATGGTCACAACTGAAGGTCAAAGGTTTCAGCTCTGTATCTCCTAAACCCCTTGAAGGATTTTCATGAAACTTTGGTCAAATGATCACCTCATCAAGACGTTGTGCAGAATTCATGAGTCAGCCGTGTCAGTTCAAGGTCAAGGTCACAGCTAAAATCAAAGGTTTTACCCTTTCACTATCCATAGCAGTGGAGGGGGATTTAGCTGTCTTTCAGACTGCCTTGTTCACAAAACAATCGGACTAAAGAAACAATTCATAAGACTATTGAAACCCTGAGATTTTTATACTATAAGTCTAGCATATGTGAGTGATGTATCTGTAAATATGTATGAAATATATTTATTTGTAAATTAGTTAAGGATTTTAGACAGTTTATAAAGAGCCGTACAGAAAGCACATTTGGTAAATATACTCCTTATTTTTGCATATTTTCTACTAAATAATATTATTATTAATATCATTATCTTTTAGGTCTATGTTCTACATTATCTCACGAAAGCATACAGTTCTACTACAATCTTGTACGTCCTAACAGTCACCTTGAATAAGTGATCACCTGTCAGAAGCGGCCAAATAGAGTCCCCTTCCACCACTTTTATTCCTTGAATGACTTCCAATAAACCGTCGTCTGCCTTTTGCAATCAGCGTTAAGCTGATTTCACTCCTAAATACATATTTTAACCCTTATTCGCGGGCACCTCAAACCTGCAGACATTAATTTTCCCAGACGATAATCAGCCAAGAACTGCTTTCAGTCAGTAGTTTGGGCTTGCCAATTAAGGTACATTCTATAGCCAAACTATTGACATTTTAGTACGTGTCTTTACAACCATTTAGCGAAATTTTGCTGAAGAGGTACACTTTTGATGAATGAAACGCCCATTGAAAATGATTAAGCTTTCGTTTGAAGTATATATCTTGAAAAATAAATGTCAACTTTTACCTGAAAATCTTGACAAAAGACCAAAGACAGAATTTTCTTTTAGCAGGTCAAGTTTTTTTTCTAAGTCGACAGCAGGCAGTATTCTGTCTAAAATCGTGACCAAAACTTACTTAAATAAAATATCTACTTCATGCGAGCAATCAATTTTCAAATAAATTTTATAAAAAGGCATGTTCTTGTTGATCATTTCAGATAATTTTTATTTTCTCCTTTTTTCATACAGACATCATCTTTTCATTATTGATTTGACTTAAACATGTGTATATTTACGACAAAAAAAAAACCAACATAATCTCATTACCAGGGCAATGATGTGTCAATCTTACTTTTAGAAACATTGCTGTCACTAAGTAATTGACAGAATAAAATGTATATTTCAGCACTTATTTTCAAAACAGTTGTGTTGTGCATAGAATGTGATCAGGCTTTAGCACATGGCCTTATGGCGTACATAATTTTCGTCGCTTAACGTAAAAACAGTTAAAGGACAGGATTCACAAACGTTAAATTAAAATTAAATTAAATGTTAAATGCTACACAATATGCATATGGATATAATTCACAACAGTATCACATATGGAGGTAAGTGGAAAAACATGGACTATTTCCTTCGAATGTTTACATGACTGTGCTGTCAAATGCAGGTCACGTTGTCCTGGTAGGAACGATGGCAAGTGCAAGTTTATATATAAATCAGTTCTATTGCAACGAGTTCAAAACAAGGTATTGTTAAAAAAAAAAAACAAGGATAAATATCAAACAGGGAATGCCACGTTCCAAAAACGCAGCCTCCCCAAAACAAAACCCACAGCATGCAGATGTGCACACTTCTAACACACACACTCGCATGCAAAGCAAACACACGAGGACAAAACAAATAAAGGAACACAGTGGGGCACCGCCTTGGGCACGATTTACCCAGTCATTACCATTTAAATACATGTCCTGGGTGGAGAACGCGTGTATCACTACCAGAGGTTTATCACTGAGATGCAAAATTGATGCATTGTTTCATAGATAGTAAATCGGTTAGAATGGGTCATTGTCATAGCAAAAATATCGTCGATGTACGTTTTGTTTTGGATATGTATAGTTTATTCATTCCAATTGACATTGAATTTAAAAAGCAGTAAATCTCTTTTCTAAGGAGGAAGAGGACCAGAAAACCTGTATAATTGGCTGAACTAGTCAGCTATGAATTAAAAAGCCATTAATATACTTAAGTAACGTTAATTACCGCGTTATTCGCCTTGAATGAAAACCTGCAGTGGAACCAGCGCTCGGCGTGCACAAGGAATACGACCAGGAGTACAGAAAGGTAAATGTCAATATCTCATATACATTTACAATATTTTTATCTGAAAAAGAAACGATTTCTCTAAGTAAGCCAAAAGGGATACCTCTTCATAGCTGACAAGGGTCATGCACTGAAATATCATCAACAAATACACGTTGAACTACAAAACATATATTTTATATAATAAATGGTATAATAGTCAGTTTTCATGTCATGCATGAATTTTTTTAACTACATCTGTACATCTGTACATCAACTGATCCATTTGCAGTAGACCAACAGAATAAACTTGTTTAATTTTAAAAAGAAGTGAAGCGACACGAGTCGTTTTAAAATGCATAACGAATCCATAGAAATTCCTAAGGTAATGTTAATTTCCTTATATTCATAGTTTTTTTTTTGTACTGTACTTGTATTTCAGATGAAGATGTAAAATGATCCAAGGAAATAATGCGGACATGTATGCTATAATAAATGCATTTTTGTGTCGTAATTTATGAATACAAAGTTATAATGATAAGTTTCTAAATGTCATGCGGGGCGCATGTATTGGGAGGTGAGGGTACTGTGGCGAGATGCTCCTAACAGGATTTATAGTGTTGATATGATTTAGTTGCTAAGATTGGAATTTCAACTGTTAGGGTAAGTGCGTATGTTTAATTATCTAATACAGTTGTAAAAGGACATATGTAAGCACAAGCATTAACTACTTACACTATAATTGAAGCGGATAAGTTTAAAAGAAATACTGACAAGATTTTCATGTTTTCGTGACAAAAAAATTATAAACAAGGTATGATGCATAGTTTCTACTTTGTATCCTACTCTTGAATTTTGCAATTGCTATACGGTAAACCTGTAAACATATTTCATATTGTTCTTTACTTACTAAATCATTTTTTTGCCATTTGAGTAATAATTGCTACCCTTTCTAGAGAATTACAATTCATCCTAAAACGTTTTGTACATCTGCTTTCGTCCCTTAAAATAATTATCTTTTTTCAACACTTGTAATATTTTTACAGCTGTAACTTTTAGGCATTTTTACAGCTGTAAGTCTTTTTTACAGCTGTACCTCATTTGCATAATTAAACCTGTTTTACAGCTGTAAATTGAAATCTACAGCTGTAAAATCAGTGTTGTTATATCAGATCCACAGGTGTAAATTTCAAATAAGCATGACTGTAATTTTCAACAAAATACAGGACCTTTACAGCTGTAAAATTTCGTGCAGGATTGACCCCTTTGGAATGAAATAAATGAATTAATATTTATACTTGAATTCTGGTTTATTCGTACAATTATAGTGTAGTATGTAGCATTACCATTATTCACGACAAAAATCTAAATGAGTTATGTAGGCACTAATAAATGTGACGTACCTGCAAGTGTATGTGAATTTCTTTTCAATTTACATGCGGTGTTTCAACTGCTCATGCGGTGTTCTTAACTTTATATGTAGCGCATTGTATTGGGTACGCTGTGCTTTCAACTGTAAAATTGTATGCGATTCCTTTAATATATATTATAAGTAGAGAGAATTTATACGAACTAATCACCGACCAATTACGGCAAAGCGCCTAGCAAAACAAACGAGCATATATATATACAGTCCTCTAACCGAACAAGTAGGCTTCTTTTAAAAAAGAAACCTTTGAGTCCAGTGTTGCTCCTTTTAAAGTTATATCAGAACCATAGATAACAACAATTGTTATCTATGTCTCTGGTTATATGATAGCCTAGGTTGTGCTATAGACGAAAACCAGTGTCCCTGTTGCAGGTCACTGTGACCTATTAGGGTTCATAGTCACTGTGACCATGACCTAATGACCTCAAAATCAGGTTATGATCAACCTCCGCCAATCCGAGGACTGTAGGCACAAGCATTTCCTAGTTACTTAATTTCATTTAAAAATGTTCAAAAGCTACCGCTGCAATAATTGTACACTGAACTTGGCCCTGGTGAAAGCTGCCAAATTAGCATCTTACCATTTTTGCGGGAACCTCACCTGACAGGCTTGTTTGTCAACTGCCCCGTTTAGGCCCAAGAGAATAGCTTCAGAGAAGCTTTTAGGAAGCTTGGAAGAAAATCAAAATCGAACGGAAGTGAAAAAATATATCATTCTTTGTTTTAAATGTATTTTTTTCAGAGATTTTTTATTGTTAATGTGCTGTTTGAAAAAGAAATTCTAAATATTTTATTTGTTCTAGTTTATTACTGAGTTTGTTCGGAAGAACTCTTCTTATTCCGGCAGATCTTCCGAACGGGACAAACGAACCCGCCAGTTAATCAATGAATTCATTTAATTGAACGAAATACATTTTAACGTGATCAATTCATATGCATATCTTTGAATACTGCGAATAAAGAATAGTAAATATATTTCTATATATATATATATTTTTAATAACTGAACCGTACATTTTATACGGTGGCACAGAGGTGACATCTGCAACACTTTATTTATATTGTGGCCACAACCTAGTAACTTGTGGCCACAATTTACTAAGTTGTGGCCACAAGTTACTAAATTGTGGCCACGATTTACTAAGTTGTGGCCACAATTTACTTAAGTTGTGGCCACAATATAAATACAGTGTTGCAGATGTCACCTCTGTGCCACCGTAATTTTAGACTGGCTCACCGTAATTTGCGCTAGAAAGTGAAAATTAGTAGATTAGTCTAAATCCTCCTAACTATGGAGAGGTCTATCAAAATTAGTTTCGATACTGCTTTATATATACACCCAAACGTACTACACATTCGTACTGGTTCATCATTTGCATATATACTCAAATCTCTGTATATATATGAATGACCTCGTTTATCTGTCAAAAAGTAAGTTATGATTTATAAAATGCAGATTTTGCAAAATTTTCCAAACAATAAGTAGATCACATAGTATGAAAATGTTAAACAGTGGCGGTTTCTTTAGAATTGGCAAAAAGACAGGGCTCATGTGTCAGAAAAGGCATCTGATGCTGCCAACTGAATATGCGGAGCAGTCAGCATTATGAGCAAACCACTTAATTAGGTTGGAATATTACGAAAGTGATCGAATATTGCCAAAAACATAGACGTAGGATATTATTTGAGGTTTTTCTGCCTCTTCAACAACGGTTCATGTGCCGTTTCTCTTAACCTTAAATAATCAAATTCATGTTATGACAGTAAACAAACTACTTCTATGGTTTTATTTGTCTCTTATAGATTTTAACTTCTGAAGAATATTCTCACAAACCATTATTCTTTAAATATACATATAATGTCTTTCTTGGTATACCCTTGTATTAAATCGTATGTCAGATAATTCTGGAGAATTTTTATGCCCCCGAAGGGAGGGATATAGTTTTGGACCCGTCTGTCGGTCTGTCCGCAATTTTCGTGTCCGGTCCATATCTTTGTCATCCATGGATGGATTTACAAATAACTTGGCATGAATGTGTACCACAGTAAGACGACGTGTCGCGCGCAAGACCCAGGTCCGTAGCTCAAACGTCAAGGTCACACTTAGACGTTAAAGGTCATTTTTCATGATAGTGCATTGATGGGCATGTCCGGTCCATATCTTTGTCATCCATGGATGGATTTTAAGTAACTACGCATAAATGTGTGGCACAGTAAGACAACGTGTCGCGCGCAAGACCCAGGTCTGTAGCTCAAAGGTCAAGGTCACACTTAGACGTTAAAGGTCATATTTCATGATAGTGCACTGATGGGCGTGTCCGGTCCATATCTTTGTCATTCATGCATGGATTTTAAAATTATTGGGCATGAATGTGTACCACAGTAAGACGACGTGTCGCGCGCAAGACCCAGGTCTGTAGCTCAAAGGTCAAGGTCACACTTAGACGTTAAAGGTCATATTTCATGATAGTGTATTGATGGGCGTGTCCGGTCCATATCTTTGTCATTCATGCATGGATTTTAAAATAACTACGCATGAATGTGTGGCACAGTAAGACGACGTGTCGCGCGCAAGACCCAGGTCCGTAGGTCAAAGGTCCTAAACTCTACAATCGGCCATAACTATTCATTCAAAGTGCCATCGGGGGCATGTGTCATCCTATGGAGACAGCTCTTGTTCGTATTACAAGGACCTCTTAGTAATCTTGTCTCATGTAAAACCCAAACAATAGAATCTGACACAAAACTAACATAATGATGAAAACCTTAGTTTCTCTCGATTGGAGGAATAAAATTACCGAATTAATTTTCTCATATATACCATGTTACGTTACACCTACCAATAAATTACAAGATAATTCAGTTCAGGTTTTTCCTCATATATCTCTTTTCAAATCTTAGTATTATACAAGCTCGTTGATCAGAGGTTCGACATAGATGTGAAACAAAGCATGGTGCATGAGAAAGAGTTTTTTTATCAAAAGAGGTATTTACAACCGTATAAATCGCGACTTCAATGCGAAATGATTTCAGTACAGAATGTATAACATACTTCGATGCGACATCTGATCATGTCATTTTTTAAATTCGCTTTGAATGTAGTTTTTCTATATAATAAACATTATGTTTTTATCTTTAAATTTTCTTATTCAATGTACCAATAAAAAGGTTTTCTGTTCTAGTACACTGCTAAAAAGGAAGAATTTATACATATACAGTGATATGGAAAAATTAGACCCATCAGTTTTTCGCACGAATGAAAATATTTTATATAGCGCAAAGAAGGAGTACTGTACTTTATTCATATTGATGGAAAAAGTATTATATTTTTGCTTTGCAAATGATGTGATGATATTCAATATAATATTGTGTTTCTAAATGAATATTTAACTTTTAGAAAGACAAAGTTCTTTTTAAGGTATACTTTATGTCTGTCTATCTAGAATTAGATAGGATATGTAGTAAAATACGGATAATTTGCTGAAATTACTTGTTTGACAAAGAATAAATAGTTTATTATTTGGACTTTTAAGGTTCAACGATCCAGGATTCGAACAAATTACCTCACCTATTTTAGATCAGGCGATCCCCTATACATAGGAGATCACAACAACATATGTTACAAGTTATTACTAAATTGAATATTTGGTATCAAACAATGTATATAGTGTATATGGAAACATGGAGTTTCGTGACGCTGAAATGCTACTGTACGACGCACAATTTTGAATATGCACGATACGATGCGTACCATTTTAATGCACCGCGGTAAAAAATGTCGCACGTGGTATTATATATTCTTTATCATTTCAAACCCTACAAATTCAGTTTTATACGGTACTGAATTAATTCAGTTTTCCCGGTGCCCCTATCATGATATACATGATGGCTACATTATGAATTTTTAAACCAATATAGATCTTGAGTTCCCTGAAGCCGAGTTTCTATAGAGGCTATGTCAATAATGATAAAAGGCTGGTCTCGACTACTAAGCTGGTTGTATCAAATGACCATACGGAATTGCTCAATGTTGTCAACTAAGTAAATATAATTGCGTTGACAATTCTATACATGTACTGGCCATAAAACATTTTTGGAATATGATCGGGATTTTGACCTTGAACGCTTCTCAGGCCCTTTGTTCACTAAACAGTTTTCGGTCTCAGCTGGGTTTTAGATTGAAAATGTCAGTTAGTTTTAATTGTACTTAAAGATTTAATTCCGGTTGAGACTAACAATCCATACTGAATATTTACTTGAAAATAGTCATGAATTTAAAACTTAAATTTCAACATGTAATTTTGATATCAATGACAAAGTTTGATTATCAAACTCAGCTGAGACTCGAAACATGCTCATAACTAATTCAGGATGTTGTCGCTAAATTATGGTAATGTATCGGATCTCGTTTCGATGGGGATGCAAGATACATGTATAAGAACTTCCTGTTTGTTTAGACAAAGTGCTGAACTAAATTTATTAAGATATTTCATTAAAACATCTATTTTATGGAACATTCTACAATGATCAAATTTAATTAAAGAAAACAATGACTTTTTCCGTACAGAAATATTTATACTATGCAACTAATTAAACGGACGTTCATTTTATTCAGAATGTTTAAAAGAAAAAGTGTAAAAGAAACATATATACCATAGGCATATTTTCTTTCTTGCGAACCTTTAAAAATTTTGAGAAAATCCCTGTATTCGTCGAAGTAAGTTGAAAATCTCTATTAATCCACGTTCCGATTGGTTGGCCAGTTTATTTTTGTTAAAGACGCGCCACAAAATAACTGTATTCTTTTGAATTTCCATGTTGATAATTATACATAATTTGCATGACAAAAAAAAAAATAATAGAGAAATACCTAGTTACAAATTGTATATACATGAAGTTTCGTACTTTTTTTAACACACAAAACACGTCATTATTATAAAATTGTGGCCATATCCTTATAAACTTCCGAAAAGTGCACTGCTTAGTTACATTCTGAATTTTGACATCTCAAACGCTTATTAAAATTCAAAAACTGAAATCTTACATAATACACGTACTCGTACTCGTACAAATCCTAATATCTAGTATAAACGAAACCAGGGGTTGCAAGTTTGAGCCGCCGGTCCTCCGTACCAAGTTAGGACGCTTGAGTCGTCCATATAGATAATAGCAATCTAGAATTAAATATGTTTAACATTCAACCGCTAGAGATTTACCAGATGACTTACTCGCATTTGTGATATTTGCTAGGTTTCTTATGTTAGAAAAAAGTAATGTACATGGAATATGTTACTATTATGTGTCTATGCATACAAATATAACCGTTCTTAACACACTTCTCTGGAGAGCTAAACATCTTTGCAATCTAGCCAAGTTGCTAAATAAATTAACCTCTTCAGAGAAACGTCCTTCCTACAACAAACATACACAGTTTCCCCGCGGTGCTTCTCGGAGGATGCACTTTAATTGAAATCGGGGTGTCCGACTATACTCTCCAAAATGTAAAATTTGTAATAAAGTTTAATAAATCAATAATGTTTATTCGAACATGATTGCAAAACGTCTTCCAAATTTTTTTTGAGTTTTAATAACTTCGGCAAATAACTTTTTTTTCTGCGTTGTGTTATTTCTCATTTATACGGAATCCTGTTCGTGCCACTTAAATTGTCGCCTCGCCAACATGCGACAACGCGATAATTATCGCGTTGTCGCCCTGTCCAAAAACATATGTACATGCGACATTTAACAATCCTCGCGAGGTTAAGAGGGCGATAATTATCGTCTTAATTGTCGCTTGTCTTTCTTAAATCTCGCGTCGTGAAATTGAACATCAACAGACATAGTTGCGAGAATTAGTAAAACCTCGCATTGTCGCATTGTCGCACTGTCGCTTGGGATTAAATTTCCGGACAAATTGATCGATGTAATTCTTCCTGGATATTATTTATTAATACACCGAAACAAATTTCTAATGACAGTCTCTGCTGGCTGAACACCACTAAATCCAACTGTACTTTATTTCACATAAAATACGGTTTTCGACATTTTCTAGCATATCAGATTTTCAGAGACTTATGTTCCTGTAATGGACTATATCGCTACTCTAATATCTGAACGTTTGTGACATAAAATAAGACACCCATCCGTGCGTCAGTATTTGTACGAAAATTTAGGGTAAAAGCTGTATTTCTGTACTTTTCCATACGGATAAAGTTTCGTGTTTTTCATTAATTCAAATAATTGTAGAATGTCAAACACAAGCTCATTTTAAATGAAATATCATTTATAAATTAAATCGAAATCATGGTCTAAAAAGTTATGTAATTTATTGTTTTTTACGCTCAATTGGTTTCGTCGGGGGACCGTACTAAAGGTGTACATTTTTCGTGAAAATATGCATTATTTCTTCATATAACCTAAATAGAGGCGTGGGCTTGTCAGAGAAGCTATATCTTCATAACTTTGATGTTGATTTTTATAAATGCAAGGAGCAAGCCAGTACACGAGAAATACAGCGTCAAGTCGGGTTCGAACCGGGCGGGTAGGGTCAAAAGTATAGGTCCCCCCGTCCCGGGTAATATTCTCAAAAATATGAACTTTTCACAGCAGTCAAGGCAGTCCTGAACGAAACATTACAATCTTCACTGAGTCCATTGGAGCAATTCGCTCGGTCCGGGGGCCAGCTTAGTCTTGGTCTGCACCTACTGTATATATATCAAGTTTGGTCATTTCTGTACTGTCCTGAGCTTGATGGCACATATGAACTGTAAGTAGCATAGACATCTACCAAATATCCATATATGGTTTATAGGTAGGTACCGGGTATGCAGGGACTCGAACCCACCAACCTCTACCGGCTATCCGAGGTACTCGACATGGCATCAATCGATAGCCAGGACTGTATCGAAAACCTTTCCGACGTGGTCATAATAAGAGATTTCGAAGTTCGAAAACACTGGCCTGGTGACCTTCTACATACGGCCCTGATCTCGGGCTTACACTAGGTACCTGAACAGGGTCTCAACTTTTAGCTTGGGACTATACCTACACGAGATATATAATATATTTATATGTCATGGTCACAGGGGTATAAAACGGGTCCTAAAGCCGTACAGCCATGATCAAATTTGACGTATTTCTAAGTTTACGCTAACTGGTGACCTGTAGGACCTGCCGAGGCCTTTATGTATGTCAAATGCTCAAAATTGAACTAATTCGATAACAGGGACCTATACTTCCTTTTATATAACACAGTGGTATATGCGGGTACAGGGCGTTCAGCCGGGTTGAAAACGTCCAATATTGATAATATAATGCTGTTTGACTCCAACATTCCTCATAATATTACATGCTCCAGACTCAGATGGTATCCAATATACCCAAATTGGATTAGAACAGTACTATGACCCATACAAGTAAGACATATGTAGTCAGGGGTATATGTGATGGACACAGAGGCTGAACCAGTGTTCTTCTAAAATTGTTCAATTAGGTCTAATAAAAAAACTGATGTTTCATTGTTTGTGCTGTAGTAGTTTTCTTAGTTCATTCCTGTGACCTCTAGGTGTTATTCTTTCTCCTTTAACTACCTTAAAATGTAGATATGTTATTTAGACTACACTATTCTTATGTACATTTTATGTGTTAATAAAGGGGGCTGTTTGCCTTTCATCAGATGAAATATCAATCAAATAGGGCTATTTTTTAAATTTTTCCTTTACGGAATTCCATTTTTTTTATTTCAATGTGGCGTCGTGAAGTTAGGCAGCTAGCGGCCTAGCAGATGAAGTTAGAACCTTGCAGCTAGCAGCCTATGCATTATCTTGGCCACATATTGAAGTCACTGGCACATCAGAGATATATAAAAAAAACTTCTGGATTTAGATCAGACTGCCGGTGTTATCTATGTTTAAATATAATTTATTTAGAACATGTATTGGTTAGCTTTGTGAAACAGTTGATAATGGTGCCGACCATAAGACTCTTGGAGAGGTCTTTTTTACATTTGATATTTTCACTTTCAAAATACCAGATATAAAAATCATGTAATTAAAGAGTTTAAAGTTATGAAATTTTTTATTTCTCTTTACTGTATTGACCTTTGTTTATTCAATGAAGTGTTTACCTTATTTTTAGGTACTTGTAAATTTCTGCAGGAGAGGGGTTTGGGGCGGTGGGATGGGGCGGTGGGGCGGAGTGTGTGTGTTTGCCTGAGCTGAATATTGAGAATGTGATGATTTCTAACATATAATATGGTTGTCCCGGTTACCTCTGTTTTCTTGTTTGAAGCTTATTTTTAGTCGCCACTGAGAGATCCCTCCAGAAGATCTTCAAAATGTGCTGGGAGGATTCTAGTGGCAAGACAAAAAAGACGCTTCCATTCCAGAATTATGTTAGGCAAATTGCGTTTTAAATTTTATATATAAAACTGATAAAACTCTATCTTGGCTACGCAATCGGGGATTCTTAGACAAATCGGATTTGAGGATACCTTAATGAAAAATTATGGAACGTATAAAATGTGGACGTTAATTGTCGACCGCGTAAATGTTAAATCTTTTAAAATGGATACTGTTCTGGAAACTATATATGTTTTGTTTTCAAATTGTGTACACTTCATACGTTATTGATTGGATATTTACAGGATTGGAGCCTCGAGCGGTTTGCGCAGACTCAGAAATGAATTATTTAAGTCGTAGCTACGGAGTTCTGTCAGGTAATAGGACATTCGCGTGTCTTGCAACCTCTGTATGTAGATGAAAATGGGGTTTAAACAAAAACGAAAACCCTTTAGTATAAGTTGAAAAATACTTTTACAATGTCTTTTTATAGGTGAATGTTTGGGACACATATTTTTAGATTAAGTTATCTCGAGCACTCGACATAAATGTGTCGTGCGACGAGATAAGATTTCGAGCGCTCGAGGAAAAGTGTGTGCTCTCGAGATAAACTGTCGTGCGATCGAAATAAGTGTGCACCGAGATCGATTTTGAGCGCCAGAGATAAGATGACATGTCAAAGCGTTCGAGATATATTTTTTTGAAAACAAATAAATATGTTGGTCTAGATCGATCAACTGGTTTTACACGCTCAGACAAATATTATACACCAAATGTACTAGCAGTCACGGCCAACCAGCGGCCAATCACTTTTCACAAAATCATAGTGTAACATTTCCTGAAATATCGTTTTCGTTAAATTGTTTTGACAAGGCATTTAAAGAAAATGAGACTAATTAGTCATGGAGACCAAGTTTTTACCATATCAATGTGCCATAAACAGTCGATAGATATTTGAGCGGTCGAATGCCGTTTCTCTTCCTGTAGAGAAATACTTCCTAGCGCTAAATGCGCCTTGCTAACAATTCCGGGAATGTTCTCAAATTCTTCATGTGTAGAAATACATTCTCGTTACGTAAAAGTTGGCTATTCTAAGCAGGTCATTGGGGCTAACTCTTTCAGCTCGCTAATAAACCTGGCTCGCTTTGATGCTAAAGTGGTTAACTTATGATGATACTATGATTCAGTTACCTCGGGGAACGCTTTCAAATGTTATTGCGTTACATACGTCTCAGAACGAAATGGCTGAATATACGACACCTTAAATATTTGTTATTGTTTTTTAATTGTTTTGTTATTAAATACGTAGCTCCGCCGAGCGGGGCAATATCGATAGAATTAAAGGAGGAGGAAGAAGTAAAATTTAAAGAACCATTTTTCGGGTTGTGCATGTGTTCGAAGGGGTGTAGGAAGGGTGGCGGAAGTGTGTTATTTGTCGGTTGGTTGTTGGGTGTTGGTGGTGTTTTGTAGGCGGAGGTGATGGAAGTAAGGCATAAGAATGAAGTAGTGGTCAGGGTTTGGGAGGTTAATTTGTATGTTGTGTGGTTACGTGGATTGTTGAACTGTAAACTCTTCGACTATCACAATTCAACTATAGTCCGGTAGAAGTTGAAAACTGAAGCTTGCAATAGGTATATACAAAGGTTTTTTGCAGTTTCCTGTTCTTTTGACTTCAGTAAGAATCACCGGATCTGTCATCTTTTGGGGAAAGTTTTTATTAAGGAAAATCAAAATGGCCGCCATCGTCAAATGTCAATAATATTTACTTGCAAAATAATATTGAGAATTTTGTTAGTGGGGTTTTATTCAAAAGTTCTGTTGATTTATGTTGTTCTTTTGATTGGGCATACACAGAATCACAGATCGCATGATTTCGCTCGGAGTTCCTTGGGCATTTCTATTTATAGAATCAAAAATGTAACATCGTCATTGACAGCATATATTTCATATTGTATTCAGTGATTTGCTTAGTAACTGTAAGGTGTGTTGTATTTGCTAATATCTTTTTCCTGGTATATAACAAGCATTGAAATAAAATAAGTGAGATAAAAGAAAACACAATGTAATATGTGACAAACAGATAGGTACGCAGATCACCACCAACAACAAACTTCTAAAATTTAAAATAAAAAATTGAAACAGGACAAGCGCAATTTGAAATATGTTAAGTTATCGAGAAATATGTTTTAAACATGTAAACTATGTTTGACTGTTGGTTAACACGCAAACACACACCACATATATATACTCGTTACAAATTCAATTTACTGAACTTGATTACATATGCAGATAAGGCAAGCAATGGACATCCATTCATTAGGGAAATGTCAAGAAAAAATAAGAGAAAATTAAATCATTTGTCCGGTACCATTCCTAGTTAAAATTTAAATCGTTCACGGTATGTCTGCAACATGAAGCAGTGTTTTCCAAATGATATATGCTGTCTTAAAATCATCCCTCTTTCTGTTTTTACAAATTTCAATTGAACTTGTCATGTATCCATACGTTAATGGAAATTCAAATTTAAGCACCTCAGTACTTCTCAAATTTCTGCTATGAAAGAACAATCTAAATCGGAAAGCCCTCATCAAACAGTACAGTCAGCTCGAGTCTGTCTG
The DNA here is from genome assembly GCF_021730395.1 of Mercenaria mercenaria. Classification (NCBI taxonomy): domain Eukaryota; kingdom Metazoa; phylum Mollusca; class Bivalvia; order Venerida; family Veneridae; genus Mercenaria; species Mercenaria mercenaria. Next base: position 67,985,809 of record NC_069373.1, read on the forward strand.
CAAATCGAAATGGCCACTGTACCTTTTATTAAGCTTTATGTCTATTTCACTGTTCCGTATATAAACATATAAACACATATAAATGGAAACTCACTACACCAAAAGTGATAATTATAATAGCTGCATAATACTTTTGCCTTATAATGTTATCAGTTTCGGTTACTTTCGAGTTCCAAGTATCGTAACTTAGATTTTTGTCTCAGCTTTTTGTAATAAATATAAGTTTCTAAGAATTATTTTATGAAAACTAACACTGAATTATGAATAGCCAGGATGACTTTCCTATATTTACAATAATGTTTAGTTTGGTGACACTTATAAGTTTGACTCAAGGCCAGAACTGCCGCTAAGTACCCATTTACAATACCTCCTTTTATCAAATGCAGTTTGTACATTTGGACAATGACAACAGAACTAAAGCATATTGTAGATGTAAGATTATGTTTTTTTCAGTTTTCACATCATGTCCCTTTTAACTTTTAACTCTCATTTACATCTGGAATATGTTAGTGGTTAAGGCTGAAGTTGGTGTGAGGAAAAACAACACATAAGTCCAACAAGTATGTGACCTTAATTGAAAGTTACACATTTGTTTTCGGTTAGAACAATATTCTAACCATCTTCTTATGCTATAAGTGAAAGCGGCAAATCTTCTATTTTAAAATCCAAACTGCATTCTTTGTTTAAATTTTAATTACGCAAATTTAGAACAACGTGTTTTCTGAACCTTATTGCAATTTCCGTAATACGAAACAAAATTAATTTCTTTATATTAATTATAGTCAATAAGTAAGATAAGTTCACTTTTGTGAAAAATGAGGAGATTAGATCGTGGAAGGAGTAAAAACTCATATTTATAGATTTCATGATTTGTTGAAATTCAAAAAATGTTTTTTAAGCATTTCAAATTTATTAGTATTGCATGGGGTTAGGTTGGTAAATAGTTGCTGCCCTAATATTAAATTTGTAAGTGGATCGAAAAAAATAGCTTTGTACCTTATTATGGGACCATAATTGCTAAATTCAGACTAAAATGGAGTGTATGTAAAGGGAGTATATCTCAAGATTCGGGGTAAAGCTTATTATATGTCTCAAGTTATCCTTGAAAAGTAAAACCAACTATTACAGTAATACACATTTGTATCGTTTGAATATGATCATTTGATGTAAAAAACTTACGGAGTGGGCGCAGCAAAAACTGAGTTGGAGTACGTGCACATGTGTATGATGATAATTTATTAGGAACATTTGACTTCAAAAATCTCTATCATTTTACTCAATTTAATCAAGAATGACAATTTTCAATTCCATATATTCATCTGATCTAAAGGATCAACATGTAGGAATTAATGTTATTCACAAGTTGTCAGATACGACATCTTAGCAATGAATATAATTTCAACCCGACATCGTATATTTTAACTGTTATAGATATTATATCCTGAAGTACTTCACCTGTCTCCTGTCATTTTAATATCATTCATGCTTATTTTCATGAATACAAATTAGTCTTTTATGCTGTTTTTATGAACAATATTTTATGTTTCAGCCTGAATAGATTGTGCAAAAATTACATGTTGTCCTACTATGAGTGTAGAGTGTAAAGGGTATGTACAGTGCAATTCTGATAAAAAGATTACGTTATCGTTAAGTAGGTACATTTCTAATAGTCATGCAATTCTAGTTATAAGTAATATTTACTGAAAAATGAATGTTATATATAAAATATATAATGAGAAAGCCAACTATTAAAATTCCATACACGGCATCTAGCATGTAGCAAATACATTGTTGATAAGTTTTGATGCGCTTTTCAAACAAAGTAAAGATCCTTTGTACCTTTTCAATAGTTAACTAATCTTTTGTTATACATGCATAATTTTAAGTGTTATCACGTTTTTATTAAAGAAAAAGGGTAATATTCACGTCGTTGTTATGTATTTAATGGGCTAATTATTGCGAAAAGCATTGACATTTTCAATTTACTTTTCAAGTAAAACGCCCATACTTGCAGGAACGTTAGAAAATGACACGAAGTTTTTTCACATTTTTATCATTTTACATCAATTAGATAAGAAACTTCAGTGTCATGTTAAATGCTTGTTAGATCATATTTTACAAAGGATAAGACAGAGACTGCAATAAAACCTTGTATATACCTAACTGCAAGGTTCGGTCTATTTTCTCTGTTATTCTACTGGACTACTATAAGTTTTTCTCCGTGGCACAAATACAAAGACTTACCTTTGGGGGTGCTGTGAGTCTGAGACGGTGTAAATGTGGCGGTTTTGTGTTTAGAGTGGCGGCGGTGACTGGTGTGTATTGTTTGTTGTTTGTGATGGGGGGAGGGGACTTATAATGTATCTGTGAGGAGACGTGGTGTGGATTGTCGACTGCGCAATCGTCTATTATTTTTTTTTTACACCCCTATCTATATCCGAAGTTTAAAGTCAATACCTTTTGAATAGTTTTGAAGTGTGGTCTGGAAAAAAAATACAAAGGCACGCTTAGCATTGAACTACGTTTGTGACACTGAACTTTGCCTCACAGCTATCTGTTCATTGGCTGTATTCATCTATCGCCTCTATTCATATCCGAGTTTGAAGTAATATTTTGACGGTTTGGAAGTTATGTTTGGACTCAAATATAACAGATCTGACTCTTGGACGTTAACTGGCCAGCCTCGTTACTGCCCAATGCGCAGGTGCCTCGGGGACGTATTTCTATCCGATGTGTAAACATTGACAGTTATTATTTGGTGATTTCACCGATGCTGGAAAAAATCCATCTCTCGTGCAGTAAATGACGTATTATTAACAATCTGTACAGAGATTTGTGTAGTAATAATTGTTTTACATTAATAATCGCAAATACCTTGCTAGTTTTTGGTTTGTTCTTTTAACATTATTTCTCGATTCAAAAAAACGTTCCTTTTACGGAAATACCATAACGTTTTTTTACTGCAGATGATAAAACTAATACGGAATACAAATATTACGTTGGTTTCGTGTTGTAACGTATGACATCCTTCTGTTTATTGACGTAAAGTTCCAGCGCTTTGTTAATACGCTATTTAAGAAAAAGTGATATTAAAATTCTCTGTTGATTTTATTTTTTACTATTATTTGTTTGAGTGTAGCATGAAGAAAAGATTCAATCACATGGTGTTAGGTGAAGATGGAAATATCCGGCTCTTAGGTAACTGTTTAAGCGGTAACTCGGCATGTGCTCGTTATCGCCAGAAAAAACACTTACCTCGAGCCGGATATTCTCCATCTGCACCTACTACAGGAATTAAGGTCATCATTCGGTCGAAAATGTGCTTCCGTGGTGTAGTAGAACGAAGTCCATAATAAATAGATCCGAATTTTCCATTTGCTGGCAAAATTTGTGTAGAACGAGGTGCTTTAATCACACTTTTCGCTACTAGAATCTGCATGAATGAGACGTTTTTCTTGTTCATACAAACGCATTGCAAGTTTTGCAGATCGAAACCGGAACGGAAGTAGGTGTTTTATTGCGGCGGGAGAGCAAAATCACTGCGCCATTTTTAGGGAAGCAGACCAAAACTGACTGGCATTTCACTAGGAACTATTCAACCCTATTTTCTTTTATTTTTTGCAGTTAATTTTGTGATAGAACTTTCATGAATTTTGGTGTAGGAAAGATGATGTTCTCTAAAGATACGTATAGACGACATGAAGTTGTCGTTTTTTATATGAAACAAGAAGGATTTGAATTACTGACCTTTAACTACCAGTGCAAGAATCCTATTATATGAACAAAACAGCATTCGAATATGATTAAAAAAGAATATGAAGTTAGCAGTTACTGGTTAATCATGAAAGGTTCATTGTTCTCACTACCTCCGTTTATTCAATACTAAATTCTTACCTTTTTTATAGTTGCTGTTTTAAGTGTGTTTAAAAACAGTCTCTGAGCGGGCCAGTTTGGGAGACCGGATTCTTAAATTTTTACGTAAATGTTTGGAAACGGCCCGTATATCATATCTTTATTCCTCAGTTCATTACTTATCGTTAGGATTTGTTTCAAGCTAAATTGAAAATGACAGAGATTTAGCATCTATATCCAGCTATAATATTCTCGTTATACGAATTTGAAAAAAAAGAAACAATAACTGATAAAAACGGAGGAAGTTTCTATCTGAGTGTTCATATGAATACGGTCAAAATGCTAGATGAGGCTTGGACCTTAACGGTTCAACAAGTTGCAGCAGATGAGATTTTGACACCTTTTAAGTCCGCTTTGGCATGTCAAATCGTTGTATATTATCTATGTATGTTATTATTATTGTATGTTTGTTATTGTTATTCAATGTCTTGTTCAATCATATTTAAAGTCATTATTGTTATTCTATATTACGTTTTATTATTGTATCTTTGATAATTTTTGTTCATGTCGTGTCATTCATATTCTAGTCTTACATTGTTATTCTATATGTCGATATTTCTTTTATTGTATGTTTGTTTTCTTATGGTAAACGCCATTATTCTTATATTTCGTTATTCTTTTTGTGTCTTTGATATTGTTATTCAACGTCGTGTTATTCATATTCTATTATTACAGTGTTATTGTATATGTCGTTTTTTTATTGTATGAGCGATATTAGTTTCATAAAAAAGCCATCTTGTTGTTCAATATCTGACGTTTCTTTTTACAAAACGTGTCATTTTTGGTGCGGGTTTCTATCCGCAAAAACAAAGCTAAGTGTATTTCTGGACAATCATGTAGATCTTTATTGATTCCAAATCGCAACTAAAGGAATTTGTTCATGTGCTACACAAAGTATGTCCATTCATGAACAATGCGATGAATTATCATTGATCAGCATTTCTTATTCATCCTCTATCCATCACACTGGCCTTTTTGATTATATAAGCTTTGTCAATGATTAGGTATTCGGCCCATGGTTACATCATGACTTTCTGCTGTTCATGTTAGGTCAGGCAGAGGCAGAGATTTCTTAGATCAAGCATATTAGTATTTGTTTCTTATACATGTATATTTATAGATTGGCATTTAAAATGAAAAATAAACATAGCAAACCGGAACCACCAGACATCTCAAAGCTTTGATTTTTCTTAGTTATGTGATTGTATTTGGTATAAGCGTGCGCTGTGCTATTTCTATCGCGAATATGGAAATCGCACATACAATAAGAATATCAAGTTTTTTAAAAACAATCATGAATATCCAACAACATAACGTCTTTTACAATAAGATTATTGTTTTTGATTTAATATCACCCTTTTATAAAAAACTACGAGAGTTAAGGTAAAGAAGGTGTAATTCGCGACGTGGCGGAACGCAACACGTTACGCATCGCAACGTCGCATCTTTAGTCTTAGAAAGCTGTTGGAAAAGTGCGATGTGGAGGGCGTTACACCGGACATTTTGTTTTTATTTCTCGGTGGATAATATTGGTTGGTTAAGCACTATATATGCTGTGTATGTGCAAGTCTTTTCTATATGACAATGGGTACATTTAAGAATGTGAAAGGATTTCAAACAATTATATATATTTTGAAGAAGCTGATGTGTATAAATTTTATTTATCATTCAGATATTTTATAACATTGCTGTATTACATACAACCATAGCAGTTATCAAGCGCATTGTCTTAATAATACATGAAAATTATGAAAAAACAATTGATTGTTTGTGTTTGTTTTGTAATTGTAGGTAGTAGTTTATATACTGCAATTTTAATGTTATTGTTTCCGAAGTTCGGAACTCCTATCGGTATTATTAACTTGCTAACATTTGTTACTGACAACATCTCAACAAGTAACAAAAATGCGGGTAATTCCAGTTGTCGATGTTCCCCCCCAATAAAACGAAAACATTAGTCTGGTGGTGGAATCTTTCTATACATCGTATGAGTTTGTTTAGATGCAGTAGTTTCAAAAAGATAAAAATTATAGCATAAACAAGTATTGCGGTAGATTAACCCGAATAATGTTACATTTACATCCACGCGGCAGTATACTATTTTTAAGATATATGCAACAAAATCTTGAAGCACTTAATGAGCTACATGCGAAACACAATTTTATGTATAATTTCACTACGTCAAGGGCATAACACTGGTCGACTGGGTGAGATCAAATTAAAACAATTTATATAACTCTCTTTTGTCTACAATGATAAAATCCCATTAACCGAGAAAGAACATATTTTTACTATCAAAAAATTTTCACTTTCTCTCTTTTGTTTACAATGATAAAATCCCTTACCTTGAGAAGACATATTTTGACTATCAAAAACATTTTCAACTTTTTGGAACGTGACCAAGCGAAAGTTACCTGTCGGTCATGTGACCGCGCCTGGATTTTTTATGAACGAGGGCAGATTGTCCTATGATATGTAATGATTCTGTAATACGAGAATGAAGTATTCAGTGTTTCAGAAAGTAATTAGTTTTTTTTTTAAGCGAAATGGCTAATTATCTATTTGCAAACAGCCTTCGCCCGTTTATGTAATACGAGTTTGCGTAAGTCAGTAAAAAAGCGGGGGAAAATGCGCAACGCCAAAACGCGTCATTTCGCCATTTGAGACTTTATTCATTTTTTAGAGATTGTGTCGCAAATAAAGTCGGCAGTCAAATGATTTGTATTAATATATTTTGCTGAAAAAATGCTTTTTATGTATGTGTATTATTGTTTTTGAACTCTATGGACCAAGTAAATGCATTGCTCCAATTTATTCGCAGAAGTTCAGATTTGGATCAACAATGCTAAGAGTTATGGTACAAACTTACTATTAATCGGAAAGGGTCAGACTCAAACTTGTCCAGTTAACAAACTGTGTGTAATCAATGCCTCTATGGGCTAAATTATATTCAGGTAAAAGTATATTTCATTGATTGTGTACAAGTATCGCATTTTCAGATCAACACATTTCAATGGCGATGGCCCTACGGAATTCCATATTTATTAAGTAAGCGATTCGCGTGGTTTTTGTATGATTTACTATGATTCAGAATTCAAATTGCTTGGAGCGTAGCTTTAAAAATTTTATTCATTTATACCGATTTGAAGATTAATACTGCATTTATAATCGGATATGGCGATTCATTCGATGACAGGGTTGAGCAACGCTGTGCGATAAACAGGTTGCAGTATGATCAAAGTCTTGTTTGCTTATATGTCTCTGACGTGCCAATGACATTAATAAGTGTACAAATATTGTATAGGCTGCTAGGTGCTTACTTATTTCTGTGACCTCATTTCGTGTGATGTTCTTATTTTGTAGTTACGAATTTGTCTATCATTATTTTGTCAATTTAATGTATGTCTGCTGCATGGAACTTAAAGAAAATTTACCCGACCAGAATTGGTTTTTTTCCCCTGATTTTTGTATTATTATAGGTCAAAGTCACTTCATTGAGTGTCCAAAATTTATTCAATCACTCATTTGTTTAAATGTTTGTGCCTTGCACTCACTAATATTTTTTTTTATTACACAAACTTTTTTATTTCGCATTTTTTTCAAAGGTTTTTAAAAGTACCCACCAAAAGAATATTACCACCCTCCCCCCTCCCGAATATTAGTTTTGGGTAAGTTTTTATTTTTGAAGGCAGTTCCCGTCGATGAAATAGATTAAACTTTTTCTTGCAAGAGAAAAAAGAACAACAACAAAAAATCGGAGACAAAAAAGTTTTTTCGAAAATATTCAAAAAGGGTACACTTTAATATAATAAAAATTGTTCTCCGTTTTTTCTTGGAGGAAATCAAGTTTAATCCATGATTGAGACATGTTAAAGTACCTTGGTGTGAAGCATATGTGTCAGGGGATGGTAGTACTTTGGAGGTACGGTATTGTTATAATGACACTAGGTTAGATTTTTGACGCTGTTGGGATCTTAATCCCGGGTTATCACTATTACCTTATATGAATATGTTGGTAGGATCTAAGCTTACATTTAAGCTACTTTACAAGTCCATATAAGGCATCAGAGCCTCGGCAGGTAATCAGTAAATGACCCAAAATTGTTATATGCGGTAGGTGCTGGCCAAAGACTAAGCTTTGGTCCAACCGGGGAGCCGTGAGAATTGCTCCATGGTTTGTCGTTGGACTTCTGAGAAGATGTGTCGGCCTTTGAATGCTCTTAAAAAGTTCTATTTGAGAAAATACCGAACTTTAACCTATGACTGACCCCTAGCGACGGATGTGAACAACTTGGCTGTTTTCTTAGGTACTGTTGCCCTTTGCAGCTTTAAGGTATCTTTATTTATTAAATTGGTATAGGTTATGAGATATGATCTCTGCAAGGCAACCCCTAGTATCTATATATGAAGAAGTATGATATTTCACGAAAAAAATGGTACATGTTAGACTGTCCCACGACGAATCCGTTAGTTTGTAAAATATACAATGACATGTCTGTTTTAGACAATACTTACATTTAATCTATAGAAGTTATTTCATAAACTATTTGTGTTTGGTATTTTAGAATTATTTGAAGTTAACACATACCCTGCTAAATTTCTCTAATAAACTTGTCCATCTTAATTTGACAGCCCCATTAACTGTTAAAAAGGGTGCTAACCAATAAGATACTGACTTAATGGCGCACAGTGCAGATCATGAGCAGACTCGTGCACGGATATACAGGTTGATCATGTCTACACTTGAACCGTAAAGCAGAATCAATCTTGGTTCCAGCAGGTAAAGGTTCTTGAAAAACACGGACTTTTTCCGTAGGAAAAGTACGGGAAATACGTGATATCTAAATTACGTAAGACGAAGTAAAACAGATATATTGTTCTTTTTGACACAGACTTTCAGATATTGTCATTCTTCTATAAAAATTAAGTTTTTTTTTGCAGTTATTTACCCAATAACTATTTATAAGCACTTTTTCCTTATTGTACGGCTAATATTTTAAGCAAAAATTGCAAAGTTCAGCAAATTTTTCCGATGGCGTGTAGAAAATTGTTTTCATACTCGTTTTAGTCAATATTTCGCCGGCATTCAATGGGACACTAACCGGATTCCGTAGTTTCCCTTTGTCAACGGTGTAGCAGAAAATTTCACCAACGGTGCTGTAGTAAGAAATAATCCCTATCACCGGGCGACAAAGCGACAATGCGACAATGCGAGATTTTACTAATTCTCGCAACTATGTATATTGGATTTCAATTTCACGATGCGAGGTTTAAAAAAGACAAGCGACAATTAAGACGATAATTGTCGCCCTCTTAACCTCGCGAGGATTGTTAAATCTCGCATGTAAGTATGTTTTCGGACAAGGCGACAACGCGATAATTATCGCGTTGTCGCGTGTTGGCGAGGCGACAATTTAAGTGGCACGAACAGGATTCCGTACATTTACCCTTTTCATATGTGCCGATGTCGGTTAGGTTCTCTATACCCAAGAATCATTTTCTGAAGACTAATTGTCGTTCGTATGCGCCTTCTTAAGAAGCCACCTACATAACTATTTAGACCTATATTTGTTTGCCTCAATGCTATTAGATGCATAAAATGTAAGGTTTTTATGTAACAGTTTTTAACGTATAAACTATACGTTACGGAAATAGCGGCCTGTGATAGAATTTTATGCAGGTACCTGTAAAAAATAAAAGTGACTGTTGAAATAATTCAAAGAAATGTTTTTCATTATATTTTGTCGTTTTCATATTTATTTTAATTAATGTTTACAATGCCATCAATCTGACTAAAGTACATCTCCTATTACGCTACGCATAGGATCTGAAAACGACCTATTCATAGCCTCGTTCTGACGACCCTTTCACTAGCCAAATCAGAGCCTAACTTACAACATCTTGCAAATCTACCTGTAGCCTTTACTTTTGATATTTACAATTCTTATGTCGTAATGCATCACATAGCCGGTTAGCTCAGTCGGTAGGCCACTTGCTTTGTAAGCGAGGGGTTCTGGGTTCGAACCCTGGAATGACTGCACAAATTTCTTACTCTTTGACGTCCGAACAAGTCGTCTGATTGGATAAAATAAAAATAGCAATACTGGAAATCCAAAATATACAGAAGACGAATGTGAATGGGTCGTTCTCAGATTTCGTTTAGAAGATCATGTACTTAAGTCAGATTGCAATGCCATGTACATCAACACATTATTTTTTTGTGCTATTATTAACTTGCAAGATAAATAATTTCAAGAATTTAACGTTGAATAAAATCATTGCATCTATTGATTGAATTCTGCTTAAAATTGTTAAAAAATGTGTTTGTCCTGATCACGGGACATAAGAAAACCCAATGAATTACGCTATTTTTTATCTTGGGTAGGGGAAGAGTATGGTAATTCATCGGAACGGTAATGAAGTGTCGATTTTGTCGCATTATCATATTAAATATATGTAACATATTATCCTTTCGTGCAAAATTTTTCAAACAAATATCGCAATCAAACATCTCAGCCCACCTTTTAAATGTTACGTCACAGAAAAGCTGCGCATTCCGACTCGGACTCAGATGATGGATCCATGTTAGGTATTTCTGACAAAGAAGACATTTTTGGGCCAGTTGGAAACGATTATGATCTAGGTGATGATACCTCTATGGAAACAGAGGATGAGTCTATGGAAATTGATCCGTGGGACGAAGTTGTGGAAGAGGCGTTTTCAAAATGCCAGTGGCAGTATGATTCTAAAGTCGGTGAACTTTTAAAAGAAGATTTAGAAATCAGCGAAAATGATGCAAAAGAAAGTTTTCCAGGACATGAAAAGTACATACAGAAAAGCCCTAATAAATGCATTTGGCAATAAGCTACTTTGTTTCAACGCCATGAAAAAAGATGCCCTTTATAAAGCTATAAAGAGGAGGGCTGCGGTTAATCAACCATCAAGAGACATTAGTACATTAGTCCTAAGAATAGAGACCTACGTGAAATATTTTACCAGAACCTTTCAGCACACTCCAGTTTCCAACATGAGACCAGGAATAGTGCTGCTGTTGAGAAGAATAACTCTTCACACGATTGAATGCAAGTTATTGTCACACTGCTCTCTTCTTAAGCTTGCTTCTATGAGCAGTGTAGGGCAAAAATATCGGTATGAGCAAATATATCGGTATGGGCAGAAATATCGGTATGAGCAAAAATATCAGTATGGGCAAAAATATTGGTATGAGCAAAAATATCGTTATGAGCAAAAATATCGGTAGGCGACCACTCAATTTTACCCTACTAATCTATATTTTCGCCCAAGGTAACACAGTTTTAAGAGCTATTTTTATTTAATTACACTAAGAAAAATTAAATAGTGCAGTTTGTCAAAAAAAGGGATATGCAGAAAAAATACTCAGTTGTGCTATCTTGTGATTTGGGGGTAGTGATAGCGTGATGTAATTTTACGAGAAAAAAGAATTCGTCGGCCCCCAATTTTGTTTCTTCAATTGACAGAAAATGAAGTTTTGATCATAATAGTAGTTTTTCTTACCTCTCCAGAACCTTCATCATTATAGTAGTTTTTCTTAGCTCACATGAGCCAAAGGCTCATTGTGCTCGATGTCCGTTGTCCGCCAACAATTTCTAAAAGAATCTTCTTCAAAACCACTCGGTAGATTTACACCACACTTCACAGGAATGATCCTTGGATGGCCCCCTTTCAAAATTGCCCAAATAATTGAAATCCATGCAGAACTTTGGTAGCCATGGCAACCGAAAGAAAAACTTCAAAAATCTTCTTGGCGTAAAGCCTTGATATTTAGCATGTGACATCTAATGGCCCTCTATTAAAATTGCTCAGAGTATGACCCTGGGGTCAAAAGATACCCCGCCCCGGGGGTCCCGAGATTAACATAGACTCATATAGGAAAAAAATTAAACATCTTCTTGTCTGAAACCACAAGACCTAGGCTTTTGATATTTGGTATGCAGCATTGCCTTGTGGTCCTCTACCGAGATTGTTCAAATTATCACCCTGGGATGAAAAGAGGCCCCTCCCCGGGGGTTCCAAGTTTTACATAGACTTATATAGGATAAAACTTTAAAGGTCCAATACTAAGGAAAGTGAACATTTTAATTTCTTTAAAAAAGCACAGAAACTATTTCATTTTATTGGAAAATGAAAGTTGGTATGTAGAAATTCGAAATAAATCGCAGTATAAGTACAATTATTTTTCTATGAAGTATGAAGAAAGTTAAAAAGACCTGGGGGGTCATTCTGTCGATTCATTGAAATTTCAACATAATACACATACATTTCTTCGAGTTCCAAAGACCTTCTGTAAATTTTGACCTGCCAATCTTCATTATTTAGTGTCTTGCAGAAGTCTATGCACTGGCTATGAAAAAAATTGCCAACTCACTTTCCCTTAGTAATGGACCTTTAAAAATCTTCTTGTCTGAAACTGCAAGGCCTAGGCCTGTTACATTGCCTAGTGGTACTCTACCAAGATTATTCAAATTATGCACCGGAGTTGAAAAGAGGCCCCGACCCGGGGGTCCCAAGTTTTACATAGACTTATATAGGAAATAAAAACTTTAAAAATCTTCTTGCCTGAAGCTACAAGGCCTAGGCTTTTGATATTTGATATGTAGCATTGTGTATCTCTACCGAAATTTGTACAAATTATTCACCTGGGATGAAAAGAGGCCCTGCCCTTGGGGTCCCAAGTTTTACATAGACTTATATAGGAAAAATCATTAAAAATCCTCTTGACTGAAAGTTCAAGGCCTAGGCTTTTGATATTTGGTATGTAGCATTGTGTAGTGGACTTCTAACAAGATTGTTCAAATTATGCCCCTGTGTTGAAAAGAGGCTCCACCCAGGGGGTGACTTGTTATATGAGTTATATATAGGAAAAATACTTCAAATATTATCAGATCATAATTCCCAGACTGTTTAATTATAATTACCTGATAATTTACAAGGGACGAAATTTCATCTCGAAAACGGAATGATTTTGAATTCACTTTCGACTGAATTTTTTCCACCTTCTGTAAAAAGTATTTTTTCATGCATATACAAAGATGAATGCAGGCATTTACTTTATACGGTGTATACGGTATATAATCTGAAATGCTTAAGACCTTCACGGTGTAGACTTATATAACGTAGCCTGCAGAAGCATGTATATATTCCTTTGAAAATACAATAATAATTACTGCGAGCGAAACAAGAAAATATATAATTTTTAAGAGTCAAAGACGCATTTACTAAAACGATAGCGAGATCATAATACTTTCTTTCAAACGGAACTTTAATGATAAATAAAAGAAAAATATCAGTGAGAGGGAAGTGAGCAAAATATGTGTAGGAAATAACTAAATTGAAGGTAAATATTAAATTTTCATCTGACGGTTATGGAAAACAAGGCAGTGAGATTTAAGGATGTATAGAACCTGTTTATTTGTTTTCTTCGACAATTAAGTTCAGAATATTGGAACCAGAATATACTTCTTGTCGACTCAACCGCTCCACCAACACCCTGATTATCTTAATGGTCGTCCCCTAATTATGAATTGTTACATCGGTATATAGATATGTTTTCATGGTAACACTCTGTTTTCATTATGTTACCATAAATTGTGTTTTTAACATAATTATGTAAATGAACTGGTCCGTCCTTTTTTTTTATTTATATGAAAATTAAGAACAAAGATATCGTTTTTGTGCATTTCAATTGATTCATAAGTTGTTTTTATACATACAGATAAAAAGAAATGGTGGACCTATCTCTGAAATGCTTGAGCACAGTTCGGATACAGTTTTTAGTCCTTTGCGGCATCTACTTCTTGTTTAGAACTGGAATAAGTATGTTTGAAACAATTATAGGGCCTTACTTGATCCGTATTGTTTGTGAAAAACGATTTCTGGAAAACAAGACGCTTTGTGCACAGCTTAGTTCAAGTCTAGAAGACGAGGTTCGGAAAGACGCAAGCCTTTACTTTACGCTCTACAGACTATTTATTAATATACCTTCGGTATTTTCGGGACTACTTTGTGGTGTCTGGAGTGATAAAAATGGCCGAAAGATACCAATGATACTTCCCTGTGTTGGAATAATATTCTCAGCAATGTGTTTTACTGGAAGCATGTATATGGGATCAAATGCTGTCTGGATTGCTCTGCTTGGTACATTGATACAATCCATGTTTGGAAATACGATTGTGTTTGGAATGGCTGTTAATGCATGTACCGCTGAATTATCAGACAGTCATCAGAGAACAAAACAGATTTCAATAATATCAGCATTCAGCCAATTCGGAAAAAGTTTGGGTGCATTTCTTGCTGGAATTTTGGGATGGAATTTATTGATTTCTTACGGAACTGTTATTGCAATTTACTGTCTCACTTTAATGATAATAGTGATGTTCTTTCGAAAAACCGAACATGGCAAAACCGAAGACGATTCTAAACAAACAGTAGAAAATCAAACAACAAGTTGCAGTCGCTCCAGTCTCCCTGATGCAATCAGGTCTTACCTGGCTTTAGTGGTGGACAGGAGATCACGTTCAGTTAGGGCGCTTGTTGTTGCTTATCTTTGTCTTGCAATTATTTACGGCTGTGACATTAATGGCGTAGATGACATTTTACTAATGTATGTAACAGCCACGCCTTTCAGTTGGTCAAACTCCCAGTATTCTTACTATGTTGGCCTACGAAATATTTCAACTGGCTTGCTTCTTTTGGTTATACTACCATTATTTTCTCATCAGTTAAAATTATCTGACTCTATATTAATTGTCATAGGAGTACTGGGTAATATATCTCGATATGCTGGTACTGGATTAAGCAACAGGTCTTTGATGATTTACGCTTTACTGACTATATGGCCCCTTCCTTTCGTAATCAGACCGTGCTTATGGTCAATTCTGAGCAAATCCGTAAATGAAAATGAGCTAGGGAAACTGTATTCCCTTTATTCTATTATCGACACGATTTCAAAAATCGTAGGATCCATAGTATATGTGAATTTGTATGGTGCAACCGTTGCTCTTTTGCCCAGCATTACTTTCTTTGTGATGGGGGCCGTGAATTTAATTCTTTTGTTTGCTGTCATTGCAATGAACAAATGTCGAGGAACTGTAGGGTCTTACATTATTTCTGAGTCACGCCTCTCCAACGAAAGCAAGATGAATAAAAATGCACATTCGGACCAATCAAACAAAAACGTAGCCATTATCAATCTTTCTTGGAAGTCAATTTAAACTATTCTATTTTTTAAAAGGTTTATTAAGAAATACGATGAAAAGATTCATGTTATGTAAGTAGATCGGCAGTAACATTTAAAACTATAACACATGGCCGGAAATACTTTTTGTTTCTTGAAACGAGGAGATTAACATGGCAAATATTGTGTGACGACGTTGTATACAAAATGATTCCGAATTGTATGACCTGTAGGACCTAAAAGTTTTTGCGGCTATTGTACAGAACGTACTAATTGATCCTATCTGGTAAGATATAGCGTTACGTAATTGATAGATATAGCGTAACAGTTTACAGTTTACAGTTAATTAATCAAGTCAAGGGCATCTGACAACAATTATAACAATAACAGTTATAGTAGCAAAATCAGAACAGCATGCAAAACATGACAAAATTATTGCAGAATTTACTGATAATGTGGAGGATGTGAACTATTTATCTGAAAGTAGACATAATTTTCTTACAGAAAACAGCCAGTTTTAACAAAGTATTCTTATTGTCATTGTTCATAAGGTTAGAAAATTTGAGAGTATTTGGATATTTATAATAATATTCATCTATATATTTATACCCCCACCAAACATGTTTGAGGGGGGTATATAGGAGTCAGTTTTGTCGCGTCCCGTCGCGTCCCGTCCCGTCGCGTCCCGAAATCTATTATCTCAGTTATTACCAAATAATTTTGTTGTATTTTCACTATATCTCAGTTATTACTAAATGGATTTGATTCAAACTTAAAATAGATGTTCCACCTCATCACCCACATCATGTGACATAAGGTGCATAACTCTGACACCATTTTTTTTTATGAATTATGCCCCTTTTTACTTAGAATTTAAGGTTGATTTTGATGTATTTTCACTTTATCTCGGTTACTACTGAATGGATTTGATTCAAACTTAAAATAGATGTTCCACCTCATCACCCACATCATGTGCCCACGTCATGTGACACAAGGTGCATAACTCTTACACCAAGTTTTCATGAATTATGTCCCCTTTTACTTAGAATTTAAGGTTAATTTTGTTGTATTTTCACTATATTTCAGTTATTACTAAATGGATTTGATTCAAACTTAAAATAGTTGTTCCACCTCATCACCCAGATGATGTGACATAAGGTGCTTAACTCTGACATAAATTTTTTATGAATTATGTCCCTTTTTACTTTAAATTTAAGGTTGATTTTGATGTATTTTCACTATATCTCAATTATTACAAAATGGATTTGATTCAAACTTAAAAAAGATGTTCCACCTCATCACCCATATCATGTGACACAAGGTGCATAACTCTGACACCAATTTTTCATGAATTATGCCCCTTTTTACTTAGAATTTAAGGTTAATTTTGATGTATTTTCACTATATCTCAATTACTACTGAATGGATTTGATTCAGACTTAAAATAGATGTTCCACCTCATCACCAACATCATGTGACACAAGGTGCATAACTCTGACACTATTTTTCTTGAATTGTGTCCCCTTTTACCTAGAATTTAAGGTTAATTTTGATGTATTTTCACTATATCTCATTCTGATTGGCTTAGAGCCAAAGGGAAGTAACCTTTTTTTAACCTTTGTACTGAGTTTCTTCCCCTTAAATTCCAGGAATTGGTCTATTTTTAGAAATCCTATTTTTAGATCAATATTTTAGGTATTTTTCTAACTTTTTTATTATAAGTCCTATGTAAAAAATAAAAACATTTTTCCGTGGTAACATGGGTCGGTAAGAAACTTTTTTGTATTCACTTTTAGTGTATCTCTAATATTAGAGATTTAATATATTTACTAGTATTACTATACTAGTATTATACTAGTATTACTTATATGTGGAAGCCCAGGATGAAGTACTCCAAAGTATTTTTAAGATTCCTTATGGTTGCCATTCTTCTGTGACAAGACCGTATGGTGGGGGTATGAGTCACTCCTGTGACAGTTCTAGTTTTTCCTATCAACACTGAAATATTTGCAATCAAAAAGATAATGAAATTCATCTCCTAAAATGTTACTGTTACACAAATGACAAGTTCTTTGTTCTCTTGCAATGTTTTCAAATCTACCTTTCTCTATTGGCAACAAATGATTCATGCATCTGAATTTACAAAGTGAAATGCTAAGGTCCAAAGGTAAAAGCTTGAAATATTTTTCAAATACAAATTCGTGTTTATACATTCTATAATTTAAACATTTGCTTGAGTTATTAACTGAATAGTTCCAGTTTTGTATAAACTGATCTTTAATTCTAGTGTTAACAACATTTTTGAAGGAGTTAAAAGAGTGAATCTTCTGATCAAACCAAAAATTAGATATACCAAGAGAATCTAAACTATCTTTGACATAACATAACCAGTTAAATTTCTTGTTTTGCCTCTGAGACAGTGAGAGACAAGTTCTGTACAAAATATTACAAATTTTATCTTCCTTGGAGCTTATTACCTTACTCCAAAAAGTTAACACTCTACATTTAATACGACTTGAAAGTGGTAAAATACCAAGATCACCATACAACATGTTATTAGGGGTACTCTGCTTCAAACTTAAAATAAGTTTTAAATATTTCAACTGAAATTTATCAACAATATCTAAATTTTCAACCCCTCATACCTCTGAGCCGTAATTGACAGATATAGCGTAACGTCATTGATAGATATAGCTTAACGTAATTGATAATTATCTTGCCTCCTACAAGTTTCTTGCATTTCTATTGGTCAATAGACGTCACGTGGAGACAGGATATATTCCATATCCTTATAGTACATTTCAGATATGAATTTTGATTTAGAAAAATGGCTGCCGCTTTGTTAATTTACAAAATATTAGATTATAGCATGTAAGTAAAGGGTAGTCGGCAAGATAAAATCGTTACACAGCTTGTTGGTGACAGGATACGGGATATACGCTGTCTCAAAAATCCATATCAGGCTCGCCTGATATGGATTTCCTCGACAGCGTATATCCCGTATCCTGTCACCAACAAGCAGTGTAACTAATAATATAACGTAACGCGATTGATATATATAGCGTAACGTCATTGACAGATATAGCGTAACGTCATTGATAGGTATGGCTGTGACTAAAACAGATCTGGTGCGTCTGTGATATATGACAGATTCCCGGATTCAAGCGATTTGAATGACTAGTATCTTTAATGTAAATATTTTGTAACCATGGTGATATAAACCCTAACCTTTAGTCAGCATATTATACATATAATACACTAAATTCGTGCGGACATGCAAAAAATTGCGTATTTTTGTCGTGCGCGCCGATTGATAATCAGTTCCGGTCATGCGCAGAAATAAGAAACATTGGAAAGATATAGCGTAACGTCATTGACAGATATAGCGTAACGTCATTGATAGCTATAGCGTAACGTCATTGATAGATATAGAGAATAATAGGTTAGTGCCGTAGATGAGAAAGTTTATCTGGCGAGGTGGAGGAGGTTATCGGGTGAGCCGAAGGCGAACCTGATAACGTCAGGAGCCGAGCCAGATAAACTTTCTCATCTACGGCACTAACCTATTATTCTATTTGTCTTGTCATTACTTCATTTTCCGATATTTGGCAATTTATTTTACAAAATTAGTGTGCGAAAACCGTTTTAATGACGTCATATTCACTTATAATGACGTAATCATCGACACAGTATTAAATGTGGTTACAACTGAAAAATCGCAATAACTTCTTCGTTTTTGAATAAAAACTCATTATTTGACCTCTCATTTTCTTAGTTCGGACATTTCCAGCACAATGATGATGGTTTCGTTGCAAAATTTCTCATGACAACAATATCGATCATAAGGTCAAATGATCAACTGACCGTATATCACTGGTCACATGATCAACTGACGGTATATCAAGAAAGATATACGGCACCCTGATATCGGGTCGAAAATACTGCAAGTGACAGGATAAATAGCGTAACGTCATTGACAGATATAGCGTAACGTCATTAACAGATATAGCGTAACGTCACTGACAGACATAACGTAGCGTCATTGACAGATATAGCGTAACATCATTGACAGATATAGCGTAACGTCATTAATAGATATAGCGTAGCGTCATTGATAGATATAGCGTAACGTCATTGACAGATATAGCGTAACGTCATTGATAGATATAGCGTTGCGTCATTATGAGAGAGTTGCCTGTATAGAAAACTACACATAATGAGCTGATGCAAGGTCATGGTCACGAAAATACGTGATGGACGCTTTAACAATGATCATATATAACACCACAAGTATACGCAATGTTTTCAAGACTTGTGCACATTCATCTGTTACGTATACACTACTGACATAATGTAGGACGACAGAGAATGAAATTCCACATAAATATGACAAATGTATTTATATTTAGCTACATATACTTCGGATATTATAAATGCCATTTATTCTGGGTTATTCTTTGTTTAAAAATAGAATTTTCAGGTGTGTATGTAATGGCGAGATATATGATACTTTTTATACTGTTTTGTTTAAGTCAGTGTAGAATAATACAAAAAAAAACGCATTCATATAGCAATAGCATATCTTTTTATTTCTCTAGTTAAATATCTGAAAAGACACATACTCCGACTGGTGTGCGAAACATCTGAAAAATTGATCTGTCTTCCAACGTCAAACAGATGAACTGAAAACAGTTAGCAGTTTCGGTCATGATAAAACATATATAACCACCGTAGTGCAGAGAAGAAAGAAGAGTTAGTTATATAAGTGATCCGCCATGTTCTAGAAATTAGATTTATTCACAAAGAATCTTACAGTCGCGTCCTGGTAAACATGGGTATGTTTGATAAACAAAATTGACAGAAAAAGTTTTGGAGACTAAAGATACAACATACTTCAGGATTGTAAATATTGTATTCAACATTCAGACTTAGTCGAGGAGATGAAGAATTGTGAAGGTCTTCAAGTAGTCGAAAGTTTTTAAGCTTTTGAAGAAAAAGAAGTGTCCTTTGACAAACATATCTTATCTGCTTTGGTGTGATGTAGTGAAATGGTTCTGTTGTGAGGACACGCGTACAATGAGGTATTCCGAGGAATGTCTACAATTTTATTGGGTCCGCAAGCGGCTGTTTAGTGGAACGTTTCTCCGCTTTATGTCTGGTTTGAAAAATGAAACCGAATCGTTAAAAGGATCCCACGCATTCATGCCTGAAACATCCAGTATAAATTTTGCCTGCCCAGATGAAAATAATCTTAAGAAATTTTGTCCTTTAGGTAATAACCTCCCTGACTCATTCAAACCAGGTATTATTGAAGAACTGATTAAATATAAAGCAGAAAGAAGTGATGATTGTGACTCGTATGTACTAATGTTTGATGGCAGGAAATGCGCAGAGGAGCGGATTTAGATCTCTTGGGCTGAAATGGAAAATCGAGAGAATGTAATAGACAGAGCAGTTGCTTCAATTACTAAACTTCAGAATGAAACAAACATAGTTCATGAAACACCACAGAGTATTTAAAGCCCGAAATACTGATAACTTTGAAGGGCATTGTAATGGTGTTTTCCAAGGTGATTCGAGAGCTTAGACATTTGAAAAAAGGAAAGGAGAATGCATTGCAGAAGCTGAAGGGGCAGGGTGGTAAATAATGGAGAATAACGAAGTATGCTGACGCGATTGATTTATACACAACTGTATGGAAAATTCAAAACAGTATGAACAAAACGCTCAAACTTCATCGAGGCGTTTGTAAAACCGGAGCGTATTTAAACGGTGTAGGACAGATGTTTGCCGATAATGACAGTATTGATTTACGGCAACAGAAATAAATGTGTTCCTCTTGAAAAATGTAAAACAAGTTCCAGTTAACAGAGATAAAAGTGACACATTAGTTGTAAAACAACGCTCTGAGAAGTGGTCGGCAGACAGAAAAAAGATGAAAGTAACTGGAAGCACAATGTATCAAGCACTAGGTTGCGATGGTTTGAAGTGAAAATTAAGAACATTACAACAAGGTGGTAAGAGGTAAAGAACCACAAGATGCAAACGAGATTCAGAAACGCACTAGTGTCTCCTGATTGAAGTATTAGAACTGCAGACAATACGGTGTTATATGCATTTGAAGGAAAAGCGTCAATGGAGAAAATGTATCAATCAACATTGCACGAAGAAGTACCGTTTCGCTATATTATACAGACTCTTTTAGAAAGCCGAGTATCGGGGACGCAATACACTTTGTATTTGTCTTGGACGGATTTATCTTCTACACTTTTAAGGTAAAACAGTTATTGTTAATAAATATTCATTATAGTTTCAATAAAATTTACATTAGATAATCAAATCGTGGTTCAATTTAATTGCTGATATTTTATACTGCTACTGTCAATGCTACCACTTCTATAACTGATACCACAACATCCATTACCTCCAACACTATCAGTAACATTATCACCACTACTATAGCTGTAGTAAATTTTTCAAGAAATGTTTTTACTTATTTTTAAGGTACATCGAACGACAGTCTTTGTCAGGAAATGGACCAACAAGTGCAGGACGTCTATTTCGGAGAATTGTGTGCTTCGCGATTGTCACAGATATCGAAGGATTTCAAAGATAAACACACCGGACATACAAAGGAGTGTGTTTTCCTTGGTGAGTTTCCGTCTGTGAAAGGTTATCTAAGTATGAAACGAAACAATAATTCAGTCGACACGTCTCCATATCAAGGGCAAATCTTGAATAGAAGGGCGAATGATCATTAACGTATGATGATCTGCAGAGACAACTTATTCTTGGACAAGAAGTTCTCAAAGAATCTTATGAACTAAAACGTATCGTGGCATCGCTATTCGCAAGTAGTCGTTTATCTTCTTGCTGACTTTGATAGATTTTGGAAAGAAGAACACCCGTTATGTTCTTTTACCGGGGGTATAGCTTAAGCCTGGAGGTAGCACGTAAGATGACAGAAAAATGTAAGACAGGCTAAGATCACATGGCTTAGATGTTGTTGTTACTGCAGCTGATGGAAAATTAAATCAGCTAATGGTTAGAGGCCGGGACAATCAGCCACTCACTCAGAATCAATTGATGAAAGACGGTTGGAAAAATACATAGAAACTCACTAGTTCAAATATTGGGTCTGTTTGTTAGGGATAGCAACCCTGGAAGTCATGTGCGTGAATTTGTTCACGATAAATATGTTTTGAGAATCCAAACAGAATATTCTCGAATCCATAGCATTAAAACACCGATTAAAGGATGGACCCAGCCAAAATGGATTAGCAGTACAGCAAATGAAGCAGAAGGGAAGGAAGAAATGACAATCGAACAGGATAGTAATCAAGTCAGCAATAATGTTGAGAACATTGAAACTGTACCTGATATCCAGTCACTTATAATATATCGACTACTCAAATGAAGAAGCTAGTGACCAGAACCGGACTGATGAACCTGAAGTCAGACACGAAATGCTTGACACAGATAAGATGCACCTTGATGTTTGCAACATACACATTATGCTGAAACAAGTTAATAACAGAAAATGGTGAAATGTTGTTCAGGAAGACATATCAAGGCATCTACAATCAGCTGACAACCTTAAGAAACGCACAGTAAAAGAACTTACTGAATTCAAAAAATATGTTAGTGAACAACAGAAAGATAGCTCCAAAAATTTGAAAACTTCAAATGTTAGAACACATGAACTAGTGAACAATTTGTCACGACTTATTGCAGACGGATCTACGACGGAACGACAATATGAAGAAGTCATACCCTAAAAAGCTAATCAATGTAGCTGACGCAAATTACGTTTGGCCAGACACATTGAACAATTGGAAAAAAATGCACGTGTCAGTAATTCTGTTGAGATCAGGTTTGGATCAGATTCTACGAGGATTTTCAAAACAAGCGTGACATAAAGTGGCACACGAGTGATATTACATCCGTTAGTTATAGAAGTTTCAGATGATGGAAAAGTTCAGGATCAGATGAAAGAGAAGTTTGCTAGAAACATGTTTAGCACTGATGTTGAAGAATGTATGTGGACGAATAGTTACACTGCTGGAGCTTCGTTCTGTCGGATAATAAGGGAAGGGTTTTATGAAGCAGAGGACAAACCAGGTATCCCTGCAATTGCACGGTGTAATAAACGACTTGATTTAATAGATTGGTTAAGTGAAGGAGTGCGCTTTGGTGACTTCTCACCATTTGTGGCTACAATAAAAGGGTTCTCAAGTATACTGTATGAAGGCCTAAGAACAAGTACGGAAGCTGAACTGTATCTGTACGCATTAGCTAAAAAAAGGACATATTGTGTTTGAGCACCAAACACGCTCTGCTCGGAGAGCTTCTTTTCTAGTATGCAGGAGATGGATCCATGGGAACAGGGTGTCTTAACAGCTGATGGGATCGAGAAACATATTTCAGACTTCACTGCGTTAACAGCACTGAAAATGAAAGACGACAGGTACATCCTATTTCCATTTTACGTTTATGTAGTCTTTTAGTTCCAGTCTCGTTACAAACGGTACAAAAATCAAATATAAAATAATGATGATAATACATGTAAAAATGATACATGTTATAATAATAATAATAATATTAAGGAAGAGGAGGAGGAGTATGACGATGATGATGATGATAATTGTAATAGTAAGAATGAAATAATAATAATAATAATACCACTACATCTACGTTTCACATCTTTCTATATCAACACCAAGAGGGATAATCAGAAGTACCCTATTCCTTAAAGTTTCTACTATGCAAAGAGTAACAAGTACATTCAATGCGTAGTTCCAAGGTTTGTTGATTTTTAAGTCTGAACTTCTCAATTACAGTCAAACCTGTCTATAAAGACCAACCTTGGGAGAGCCAAAATATGGTCTTTATTTGGAGGTGGTCTTTATTCACAGGTGAAAATACACTGTAAATGTTAAAATGGGAAACAAAACATGTGGTCTTTAGAGACAAGTAGTCTCTGTTCAGATGTGGTCTTTAACACAGGTTTGACTTACTTTTCATTGACACTGTTTTATTATTGTTATGATTGTTCTTTGTTTATCGGCAAAATTAGGAGTCATGTTAGAACCAAATACATCATGATTGGTATACATTTTAAAACTTAGAATGATACAGCGGCAGTTTGCGGCGATTATCGTTCGTTTCAAGTGACACTATTCTTTATTCTTCTTAGCTCATTGAAAGTTTGTTAATCAGAGTTTGAAAAATAACTAGATTCTGCATCATGTTAAATAGGTCATAGTATCGCAGTGGTGATAAATGATGTCTTAGTATCAACGATGATTCTGGTCCAAAATTAAGGGAGACAGCATTTTCAATTATAATATGTTTGGTGTTTTTCAGAAATCATTTCTTTGATTCTCATGAAAGAACACGGGACAGAAAACGTTGTCAAAAGCCCGTACCGTACAATTTTCTGGCTTCAACGAACCTTTGAAAGGAGATGAACCAGTCCGATCCAGATATGGTTATAAAATTAACGAAGTCAAGGCGTTAACTTCCAAGCGTGTTGGACTGCAGTTGGCATTATCCCGTTATTCGGTCCGCGGACCAGTAACTTCGGGCCTTATTTTCTTGAAATAATCTAACTTTCTTGAAATTATTTATCGGTGCTTCTCACCGGTAATGGCGGTATATTTCATGGAGGTCAAAAAGTAGTCCATCCTAGAAAGTAGTTCCTACAGTGTTGCAAAAAGAGTAGTCATTCGTCGGGGGACTATAGTCTATATCAAAAGACTAATGTAATTTATTCCGTATAGTAAACCGAATATAAAAACTACTTACATGTGAGTTAGCAGTCCAGTCCAAAATTATTTCCACAGCAGATGAACAACGAAATTATATTCGGTTTACTTTACGGAATAAATAGCATTAGTATTTTGATATAGACCATAGTCACCCGACGAATGATATCACCGCTATATATACTCCTGGTATTTGGTCGCATCAGAAAACGTCTATATATTAACAAATTATTTTAAGAATGTCACCCCCAAAAGACTGCCGAGTCCCATTTTCTCTGAATAAAAAAGCTCCCCCAAAGAAAACCCTTTTCCCGGGGATACTTCCCCTTATAAGGCATTAGAATGAATCTATTAGAAAACAATTTCGTCTGTCTATTTATACTCCTGGTATTTGGTCTACATCAGAAAACTTCTATATTTACGAATTATTTTAATAATGTCACCCCCCATCCCCAAAAAAAGACTGCCAAGCCCCATTTTCTATGAAAATATGCCCCCCAAAGAAAACCCTTTTCCCGGGGATATTTCCCCTTACAAGGCATCAGAATGAATCTATTGGAAAACAATTTCGTCTTCTATATATACTCCTGTTGTTTGGTCCGCGGACCAAATAAATTCTTCGTCGCTATATATACTCCTGGTATTTGGTCCGCATCAGAAAACTTCTATATTAATGAATTATTTTGAGTGTCACCCCGAAAAGACTGCCAAGCCCAATTTTCTATGAAAATATGCACCCAAAGAAAACCCTTTTCCCGGGGATACTTCCCCTTATAAGGCATTAGAATGAATCTATTGGAAAACATTTTCGTCTCTCGATATATACTCCTGGTATTTGGTCCGGACCGAATAAGTTCGGACGTGTATAATTTATTATGTGTATTCCTACGCGACCTAACATGCCTTCGTCAGTGAAAGGCGGATGGATACACTATGATTTTTTTTTAGAATGGCGGATGAATACACTATGTTTTTTTTACAGAACCGAAACAAAACATATCGTTTAAATATTGTGGAATTTGGTCCGCGGGCAAAATAACAGGATACTGCCCTGTAGTTTATATGTGAATGAGTGTTATTAGTCTGTATAATAAAACATGTAATTACTAGTCTATTGTTCGTTTTTCCGTTTATGAGACATATCATGCTGTCAGATTTCTTTATAAACGCGTTTGATCTTTCAAGTTGACAAGGGCATTTAAAGGAAAGTTACGTGTACCTTAAATAAAAGTAATAAAAATGATCTGAAAATTATAATCTTATTTCACTAAAGAATAAGAGCCTTTACCTGAAGGCCCTCATAAAATGTAAGCTTTCTATTAGAAAATCATGTAAAAATCACAACATAAATACTATAAAAATTGAAAGACAAACATTTGAAGCAAATCTCAGTAGCACGGCATGGGATAACACAAGCATCATATTACCGAAAATAATCGTATGCCTTTACCTGGATGCCTCATTAAAAATATAAGCTTTCTTTTAGGAAGCATGTAATAATTACAACATAAATACTATAAAAATTGAAAGACAAACATTTAAAGCAAATCTCAGTAGCACGGTATGGATACAATAATGCAGTCACGTGACCGAAATCTTAACACTTCAAAATCTTACCGATATACACCAGTAGGGTTTTGAAAAGTCTGTCACATGAACGGCAATTGTTTCCATACTGTTAGTAAATCACAATAAAATTATCTCAAAATCATTTGGGCTACCAAAAGCGTCTGAACAATAAATCTGTATCGCTACGAAGAAATAGACGCTTTCTATTACAAGAGCATACAAAAGTCGAAACATTTCACACTACATAAATGCATAGAATTTTCGGTAAAGCCGAACTATCGAGTTTTGCTTTTCAATTTTAATTATATAAAATTGAAAAGCAAATCTCGATAGCTCGGCTTTACCGAAAATTCCATGCATTTGATTATCCATGACACAAATCTATAATGTCTGGTTCCTGTCTTTAGTTATGTTGATAGGCAACTACTTTTTTATATCACTTTATGATTGAAACAGTTTGTATAATATAATTAAGGACACTGAATCATAGAAATGATGTTTGATCTGGCTTCTATTCAAATATTAATTAGAAGTCTGAAGATAACCTGCTTTATCAATAATGTAAGTGAAAGCATGTTTATTTGCCTGTTTCTTTTATCAAGTACCATCACTATTGCTGTTTTCATATCTTGTCTTCACTGCAGTATCATGGGCTACTGTTTACAAACAGAAATTACATGACAGAAGCAGTATATAAGTTCCTCGCACAAAATTCAAATTTTATGTCTAAGAACTGATTCTAGTGATTTTCAAGACCACAATTTCACCTCATATTGAAAAACAATACAAAGAATGGATGGCTCCTCCAAAAATTAATTTCCATAAAAAATATTTTGATTTGAATTGTAAATTTTAAATAAAAGTGTCTCTGACTTGAAATGCTTAAAAAAACAATAGTGGAAACCACCCATCTGCCATTACCCCTCTTTTATATCCCTGTTGGGTCTTTAAGGTATGACCCAGCTCGTGGTGAATATTTCAAATGTTCAAAGCAGTGTTACAGCAATATACCTTATCCAGTGACAGACTTGAATGCAAAATTTAAACTACTTTTACCGTGCTGTCCTTTATAAATTTTGTATAATTCATGATATTTATTCAAGCTCAAGTAGAGACAAATTTCAAAGTGATGACCGCTGTCCAAAACGTTTGCAGAAAATTCATTTTACCATCAATTTTGATAAAAGAAACGTCAAAATATTGGTAACAATTATAAAACACAATATCATTTTTTTTCAAGGGCGTCTAAAGTAGAGGGGTTTAATGAAACAAACTCCTAACTCCAACATCGCCGGGTCGAGTAGGGCAGCTCTCCATACTTCGTATAGTCGAGCTAATAATCAAGCAATGTGCTACAGAGACAGATCAACAACTCAATGCAATGCATTGCACTCTACATACACAATACTCTATTTACAACTGAGTTTAAACTTTCAAATAAACGCAAATATGCATGGTAGTATGTTAACTATTTGCACTTGAAGTAATTAGCAACTGATTTAGAAAAGGGATTGTCGGCAATGTTTATCACGTGGTAAGTCATACCTGTGGAGCTTGCTTTTAAATGGCATGAAAGGTGGTGTTTACGCATGAAGGACTTCCCGCACATACCACAAACGTGACTTGGTACAGACCCATCCTCTGTATGTGAATTTCTTGTATGGGATCGTAGGCTTTCTTGATTCTTAAACGTGTGTTTGCACACAATGCATCGTTCACTGTCCTGTGGCTCAGTCGTACAAGTGACACGGTGGTTCTGTAAATTGCACTTCACGGCAAAGGTCTTGTAATAAGTGCTGCATTGATATTTGTTCCGCACACTTGTGTTGTAACAACTGCCATTTGTATGTGAAGTGGTTACTGCCGAGGTCACATCCATATGGTTTCATATTGGCATGCAATGCCCTTTCATGCATAATCAAAACCAAGTTTTCCTTGAAATGTTTGCCACGAACTCTACATTCGTGTTTCTTGGCCCTTAGACTAGCACTATGTTTCTCATGTGGGGCGACAGGCTGCTTCTTGAAGCAAATTCGCTATCGCATACCGCGCAAGACGCTTTTTTCCTTGAGCTCATCTGAAAAGAATAACAAAGCAACACAATAATTGCAAACGTTCAATATCAGCGGTAAGGTAGCCAGGAACATAAGAAATATCTACTATTTTCTAAAATGAAATTTATTTTGAAGAGATGATAAATGTGTATTTAAATTCACGAAAGCAAATTTTCTCGGAGCCGTCCTTTTTCGTTTGTTGTAAATATTTTCGCGAAATATTGAATTCGCGGAAGTAGAAAATCAAAATCATAAATTCGCATATGACGTATATGCGCGAATATATCAATCCAGGGAATACCAAAACTGTAAGTAAACAAGATGATGACACCTCAGTAACTTGAAAATGACAAATGATTCGACCAGGTGACCTAGTTTTTGAACTCAGATGACCCATGTTCAAACGCAACCTACATTTCACTGTAAAAAAAATGTTGGACATATGTTTTATAATAATATTCTATGTAAATTGCTGCCTGTATTGCATACACAAAGTTTTTATACAGTTTGACCTCGTAACCTAGTTTTGACCCCACGTGACCATATATTCAAACCCAACTTAGAAACCATCAACACAACGAACTTAATCAAACCGAGTTTGCAATTTTCACTGTTTGCCTTGTTCTCAGTGCTTCCGAGGGATCTACTTTACAGATTTTATTAAATGAAGATCCTGTAAAAAATGCAATCTATATGACTTGCACAATGTTTTTCTATGATTTAACCTTGTTTTAGACTAGATTTTTTTCTAGACAAACATTCTGACCAAGTTTCATGAAGATCCAATGAAAAACGTAGTCTGTTAACTGTCAATTGATTTTGTGAACACTTAAAAATAACTGACCATGGCCATGAAATTACGAAATCTGTCCTGGGGCCATTAATTTCCCTTCTTTGTGTGATTAAGTCACCTCCCAGGCGCAGCTATTTGAGTAACTTGCAGTATATCCTCCCTCCTATATTGCCACAAACTATATAGGCCTAGAATGTGGAGTTGCGGTATATATGTAACTATGTAGTTTAACACAAGTAAGTAGCAGGTCCACAATATCATATGTAGTGGAGAGGCCGCGCCAATAGTTCTGTATCGGGCAAACCAAAATGACCTCCTGAAACACCCTGACCATAAAGTATTTATATCATTTTATTTTTGAGACCGTTGCCCGAGACACAGATATTTGGCTCTATAACTCAGTTCAGTTCACATACATAATTCATGGAGAGACAATTTCCACAGGTAATGATGCAAAATACTGCCGAAGATATATATAGAGGCGCACATGAACGGGTAAAACAAACATGAAAAGAACACTTGGTTCACGAACATATAATTTCGCAGACCGTATCGGCAACTTATATACTATACACCAAACTATACATGTATATGTTTCCGACATTCACAAGCAACACATAAACGCCTTCGGATTTCGGACAAACGCGTTGACTCCTAACTGGAAAGCTTAAAGCTACGTTCCTTTCTAATTGTCCCGAGATCACAGGTTAACCCTTTAATATACATGTATATAATATTTGGAATGATGTGACATATACTTATAAGTTTTTCTCCGTCATTTCTACAAATACAAGTAAGGTAAATGCACGTACGTGCTTGGTAATGTATACTCGGTGGCGCTGTATCGCGATATTTTGGCAAACCAATGTCATTTTCACAAAATTCAGTCACAAATAAAAATCTCACCTGTTTTTCAGTGAAATGTTTACCACATATGTACTACCGGAAGCACAACATATGATTTTAAGCGGTGCCCATTTGGGAATACATATATTGGATCCCCCCGTGTCCCTACAGGTATGGTAAATTATTACATATAATATATAAAGTTTATAAAAAGTCTTCTTTAATTTTTACACATAATTACACCGCTGAAGTACAGTTTATTTACCTAAATAAGGAATTGAACTCAAATAAATGTATCGAGAAAATGAAATCACTAAAGTTTACAAAACCGAACCTTTTTACCAGATATCGTTGATACTTGGTCTTTAAAAACTCGTGACATTTTAATTACTCCTCAAATTCCAAACGACAAACCAGACATACAATGCATATCCTTTATTTCTATACTTACCTTACTTCGTTACAGTAATTTAATATATCGTTAGACGAATATGAATTAATTAATATTTTATGGAATTAAAAACACGTTTACACGATATACGAAAAAGCAAACATTTCAACAAGTCTGCAGTCAATTCATACTAGATCGGTGACAGGGTTTGATTTGTTAGACGGTACAGATAAAGCGAGTATATCCCTGTAAAGGGTAAGACAGTAAAGGATTTATTTATTTATTTATTTATTTGGGTTTTACGGCGCACCAACACAGTATAGGTTATATGGCGCCAAACAGGACTACAGATTTTGGTTCCACATCTCATTTACATCGTAATAAAAACATGAGGTATGGAATCAAAATTTGCATACCTGCTGGAATCACAGGGTTACTGCAAAACCAAGTGTTAAGACCCTATTAGTCGCCTCTTACGATCATGCAAGGGTAGACAGTAAAGGAAGATAGATAAATAGATACCGAAGTATCGTCAGCGTATCAGAACTGGTTCCCAGGGCAACCGGACAGAAATGAATGTACCGTAGAGAACTGTATGATATTGTTCCAACGTCAGGCTAGCTCGGGTTACCATGTCACCGTGCCAGAGTGGGGAATGATTGATTGGAAGTTTGTGCAAATCCTTGAAAAATGTGGCACGTTTATTTAAACACCATATAGATTTTGCATTCGCAGTTTCTATAAATCCTTCCATTTTTATGTAATTTTTGCTGGCGACTATTCATGATAAGGTATTGAATCGTTTTGAAAACAATGATACTTTACGATAAAATTTGTATTTACCTGCAAAGTAAGTCCTGTGTTTAGAGACCAAAGTAAAACAAGGCTTTGGTTTCAAGGCTTGGGCTATTGTTTCATCCATCTTTTCCGAAAGAAGGCTTTTTCTTGGTTTCTTTTTTTTTAATGTCAGACACAACCATTCACATATACATCGAATTACAGAAGTTATCTGCTTCCACCTGGATACCTTTGGAACGATGCAAACTATGGCCAGAATATTCACGAAAAGCCCCGATACTGACTTGGTGGATGAAACAGTATGGATTTCAGAACGAGGTCCGGAGAAGGTAGCATGATACTTACTCGTTTCCTTCTTTATTTTATATAAACGATTACATCTTCAGACATCATATTCAGTTCTTCATACCATTTCAGTGATATGAAAACCATATAAGGCTAGTTTGAACTTACCTTATATCTAAATATATTGAGATGTTATGTTTATTTAGCTGATAAGAATGCGTTTGTTTTAACAGTTGAGTATGATTTAGACTCCCAATGCAATTTTCGCTTTATTTTTGTTGTAAAAGATATACATAGGTGCTCATGGTACCCATCATGAAAGATAATCAAATCAGATTTAATATCAGTTGGTCCTTTCATTTGTTCAGCTTCCTTATCAAATAGTTTTATTAAAGCTTCTTCATTCAGATTGTAAAGAAAAAGAGAGAAATTCATTAATTTTAGATCAGCTTTGTCTTTTAGATGTGCTTGTGTCTGCATAGAAAGTTATATGCCACCATTTCTTTCTTTCAGTGAAGCTTTCGTCAAAGGGCAGAAACAAATTAGATTAAACTAAAATAACTTTATAAATCTAAATTGCCTTGGTTTAAAGCAAAGTCAGTTTCCTAATATTGTTGTACTTTCTTTATATCAAATATAAATTTTATAAAATGGTCTATTGTTTTTGTATTCAGAAAAAAATACAGGTACAAATGACACACAACAAAATTTAGCGCAATTCAGCTTTCAGTTAATTGGTTATTGATTTCATTTACATCGTAAAAATAGTTCAGTGTACACAAAATTTTAATATTATTTTCAGAATGTCTAAAAGATATATTTATTACTTTTTACGTGTTTGGGTCGTTGTTCATGTTTATTACTCCAGCAAATTTTGTAACGGCGTCATCCGTTAAGTTTTGACCTATTCTATCTTGCAAAACATTCCTAGTTGGTTTCATTCACCTTTTTTTTGTTTCAATGAAACTTTCATAAATTGTTCAGAAATCTTAATTACTTTCACAGACTACCTGGTCAGTCATTTATTGTTATTTTCAACGTTAGTAAGGTGAATCACAGTAGAATGATGTATCTGTTAGAATTTACCTTACTGTTTTGTTTATTTCAGTAACAGTCATTGACTTAAGCAAATATCCAAACGTGATTTCTTCTACATGTGATGTTCACGTTTATGTGTACATAATGAACGTTTTGATAGGCATGTTTTGTTTTTAAAAATTGAATAAAAGTTTTGATACTGCAGTTCTGTGAAAAGATATAAATACTCAGAAAAATGGTTAGAAAAAGGAGCGAGTTAGACAGACACATAAAGAAGGTAAGGAGTTAAGAAGCGGAGTTAAAATGATAATAGTAGAATACTAAAAATAGAACTTGCAAGCAAGAAGGAAAATGTATTGCAGAAAAGGGCAAGGATAACTGAACTTCACAAGAGATAGAAAGAGCAGGAGAGTTGGAGTGTTAAAGAGTTCGATTATGGAAGTTTTGGATTTGTTTGAAGAAGTCTAATTTATGTTAAAATAGAACTTTCGACTACAAAATATGAATTACATGAAAATTGGAAAGGGACAAATTTTTGGAGAAGTGTTGATTGTTACCTTGATTTATTCCTAGTATGTTTCATCTTGTAAATAAACCTTTGTACGTAAACAAAAACTGCTGACTTTTTTAATACTATGTAACCAACAAAGAGTCATTTGATATTACACAAGGTTGTACACGTTGGTCAAATTCAGGCACATTTAACCTATGGCATGACCAGTGTTCCATATTTCAATATACCTCTCTTGAACAGATTCTGCTGTTTGTTGCGTTTCGTGCTTTCACAAGTAAGACTTAAGATAAAGTAAATAAAGAAGGCAGAAAGATGCGGTATTATAAATTTTGAAAATCTTTATTAGCTATTCAATTATAACATACGCTATTTCCAAGTCAGGTTTTGCACAATTTCAAAATTGTTTTCTATAATCGAAGTTACTTACTGGTTTTAGTTGCCGAATAATTCGTGCATGAATTATTTAAAATTCTTTTCTCTGAAGGAGTGATTATAGTTTCTTTGTTCTTGCTCCTATCTGATGAGTCATTTGTATTAATCTCACTTTCCTTGGTTGGGTGTAGTTTAGAAATAGCATACGGTATTCGAACATTTCTTAGATATTTGTTAATAGTAATAACAAAACATAAATGAACAATATTCACTGCCCCCATCACAAAGAAAGTAATGCTTGGGAAAACAGCAACAGTAGTACCATACAGATTCACATACACTACAGATCCTATACACTTTGAAATTGTGTCGATAAAGCAGGACAAGGAATACATTTGCCCAAGCTCATTTTCATTCACAGATTTGCTTAAAATTGACCATATACATGGACTAATCATGAATGACATAGCCCATACTGTCAGTAAGGCATATATCATCCAAGATGTGTTACTAAATCCAGTTCCGGCATACCGAGATATATTACACCGCAAGCATATGACAATCATTGTAGAGTCAGATAATTTTAACAGATTCTTTAAAAATGGCAGTACTACAAACAGGACGAATCCCGTAGAAATATTTCGTAGGCAAATATAATACGAATACCATGATATTGACCAGCTGAAAGGCTTTGCTATAACATACATCATGAAAATGTCATCAACGCTATTAAGATCACAGCCGATAATAAATGTAAGACAGAGATAAGCAAAAACAAGATTCCGAACTGAATTTCATCCGCTTTCAATTACTAACAATTTATAAGATCTTATGTTGTCAGAAATACTAGAACGACTGGAACTGGTTTTCCGAACCTCTGGTTGTATATATTTAGAACAAATATCTTTGTTGTTATGCTTAGTTTCCCGTAATAACAACACAATCATCAGTACAGTGCAACACTGAACTGTTATTACAGTCCCGTAAGAAATTAAAAAATTCTGCCCCAATATTCCAGCCAGAAATGCACCGAAACTCTTTCCAAACTCGCACATTGCAAACAGTATGGATATGTGGTTTGTTCTTTGTTCGGTTACTGATCTTTCAGCGATGAATGCATTTACAGCCATTCCAAAAACAGGCGTATTTCCAAACATGGATTGTATCAATGTACCAAGCAGAGCAATCCAGACAGCATTTAATCCCATATACATGATTCCAATAAAACACATTGCTGAGAATATTATTCCTACGCAGGGAAGTATCATTGGTACCTTTCGACCATTTTTATCACTCCAAACACCGCCCGCAATATAGTCCCGAAAATATGGCAGGTATATTGATAAAAAGTCTGTAGATTGTACAGTAAAGGCTTGTGTCTTTCCGAACCTCGGCTTCTAGACTTGGACTAAGCTGGTCACAGACGGTCTTGTTTTCTAGAAATCGCTTTTTATATACAATACGAAGTAAGTACGGTCCTATAATTGTATCAAACATACTAAGTCCAGTTCTAAACAGGAAACAGATGCCACAGACGATTACAAAACTGTATCCGAATAATGCTCAGATTGTTATGAGATACAGTCACCATTTCTTCTGGCTTGTAGTTGCGACTATACAATACGGTGTATTTATGATATGTAGGTTAATATTAGCATTCTGCCTGGTGAAATAAAATTGTGATTGAAATATATTAAATGATTGCAGCTGTTGTAATTAAAGTATTATTATACATTTACATTGACTGTAAAAAATGCTATTTTAAACTTTGAAAATGCTTACTACCGAGTTTTCAGCTCTATATACATTACGCTAGTCATTAAATTTCCAGCAATGTTCCAGAGAAATAACAATATTTGGCAACGTGCTGCCAATGCCACATTCATAGAACGCAGGCGCACATAGAGCACTCAACATGGAAAGCTAGGTATGTGCAAATGTACGTAATAGTAAAAACGGGAAGGGGAACAAATTAGGGCACTGCTTTGGAACACCACCACTGGGGAAAATAAACTAGTTTACTGGCGCCAAACCTCACTAACTCCTACCATGTACCCATATTACAAGACTGAGATTTTAACAAGAACGAAATCTTTGGGACAAGTTCATGCACAATCCGTGTAAAGTTTAGCTGATTCAATGAGAAAGAAAGTTAACGTTAGAAAAGGTGACAGAAATCAACAAAAAATGTGAATACCCGATTAAATAAATGACAGAAATGACTTAACGATGTACATGCAGTACACAATCATTTCGCTTTTCCACGAAAAGGAGTCAAACATCCGTCACTTTTATGCCGTTGTGTTTAATGATGAAGTCCCAAAGCCAATGTTACAGATTTGTACCTTATTTTCAAATACAGTATTTAATTTTGTTATTTAGAATAATTTTGTAAAGTTGATCAATGGGAATATGCAATCCAAAGATACCACAGTACATACCAGAATCAGCATTTATGGACTACATCATGTGGCATGCACTTACCCCAAATTTAGTATATAACTAATATGTAAAACTAGGCTTTTATACGTAGCAATGCCGAACTTACCTATGGACCAATCTCTTACCCTCTTTAATAGATTAATAAAAGGTAAATAATTTTGTTGTTTCTGTCATGTGAAATATTTTTATGTATGGTCATTACACGAATTTAATGCAGAAATCTTAAATAACAGTTCTTGTACGCACTACATGAACATATGTATAACAAG
This sequence comes from Mercenaria mercenaria, assembly GCF_021730395.1. Classification (NCBI taxonomy): domain Eukaryota; kingdom Metazoa; phylum Mollusca; class Bivalvia; order Venerida; family Veneridae; genus Mercenaria; species Mercenaria mercenaria. The sequence goes on from NC_069373.1 coordinate 68,022,074, forward strand.
GCCAATGACAGCAAAAAGTGAATATCTACAGGTCTGAACAGTACGCAAATAATACAAATCAAAAGAGCTAACCCGCCAGCTTTCATACGGGCAGTGCGTTATTGATAATTAAAATTTTGAAATATTGTAAAACCAAATCGAATCAAATAAAAATATATTTTAGGGATGGGAACGAATATTCGAATATTCGAATATTCGGAAATCGGTCGAATATTCGAATATGAAAATCAAATTCGAATATTCGTAAATTTTTGTATTTTTTTTTTTCAAAATAAGTATCATTGATTTTGGGCAATATGAGCATGCTAATTCTACAGAATAAAACCATGTCATGTTTGTTTATCGAGTATCAAAAGGTGTCCAATTAACAAGAAAATAGCAATGCATAATTGGCAGGGGCAATCGTTACGGATTAACAGTTTGCAACAGGCGTCAATGTGTCAGATGAATGTCAAAAGATGTCCAATTAACAAAAAAACTGCAATGCATAATTACCTGGGGTCATCGCTAAGGATTAACAGTTTGTATTAGGCGTAAATGCGATATCTTTTTATCTTTTGTTCATTTTTATTGGCGCCTGTTTTATGTAATTGTAGATTTTTTTTTTCGAAAACAATACCAAACTTGTAGATATTGCCGATCTTTTCACAATATTTTGTACGACGTTTCAAACCATCCGCAGAATCGGTTTTCATTCGCAATCGGCCGTATTCGAATTAAATTTTGAAGTACTTTATAAGAAGATCAAGAAATAACATATGATTGATGCATACGTTCATGTTGAAGGAGGTTTATGTCTGCCTTACTTGCTTTTTACACGCCAATTGAAAATTTTCAAAATGGCGGTGGTAATACAACAGCGCGTCACGTGTTTAAATGGGACGACCTGCTATTTTTAGATAAAATTGCGACGGTCTAAATTATAATCGTTTTGATTTTTTGTATCATTTTGAAGCTAAAACACTGAATTAGTTAAATATATTCATGGTTATACTGACAGAATCGTGAAATAAAACGCTAGGATCGGCGGGTTTAGCTAGGTAGGATCGGGTTACCCGAAACAAATATTTTTTGGCCTTATTACTTACGATGATCCACGCTTTAAACAAATGAATACGTTGTGTATATGCCAATCACTTAATAAGAATTTAAAGCTTCCATTAAAACAAACCGAATATTCGAATATATTCGAATATGGCAAACCGAATATTCGAATATTGATTTCAGTATTCGTTCCCATCCCTAATATATTTATTATCGGAAAAGTTCAAACAAATGAAACAGGCTATGTATGGCTTTTAAACACGAAAACTATCGGCTAGAAATAAAATGGCACAAAATTATGTCTTATTTTTTGGCGAAAAATATTGCAAAAATTACAATGGTGGCCGAGCTGTTTTGATAAATAGTATTCATAATAACTATATGGTGTTTTACAATAAGCTTTCTGTCCACATTCACAAAACGCTCATAAATGAAAAATCCATAGACCATAGTGTTCATAGATTACATATTGTATGTGAAAGAAATGCTTTGTTTAATGGCTTTCGTTTCAAACGTTTGGGAATAGAGATAAAGCTATAATATGGTGTTACCTTTGTTGTTTTAATGACAAAATGTACTTGCATATATTGTGTTTATAATATGTTTCTTTCCTGCTTTTATAGATGGATGTTATTTACCATCAGAAAATGAAGATAATAATAAACATAAAGGAGTCTTTCCAGGTGTTTTAATCCTTTCTTATACTCAGTTTTTGTCAGGGAGACAATCAAAATCCCCTTGATCAAAATCCCCTTCACTGAAAAATGACAGGGTGTTACAAAATCCCCTTCATACTTTTGCAGGGGGTATCATAATCCCCTCTGTGATTTTTACTTATTTCATCAAGTTCAAATACAACTATATACAACTTAAAAGTCTATTGCATAAAGCACGTAAATACAATGCCTTTAGCAAACATAATATAATTTGGAGCACTGATATCTATATATCTATAATGTTAATCACAGAGGGGATTATGATAGCCCCTGCAAATGTGTGAAGGGGATTTTGTAACACCCAGTCATTTTTCAGTGGAGGGGATTTTGATCAAGGGGATTTTGATATACACTCTTTTTGTCATACTCCTCTCCAACCTTATACCCTTTTATTTTTATTACAGTTTTAGCATTTTTATATTTTACAGTGCCTATAGGAAGCACGCCTCCAATGTAAGTGTTTTATCGAGACATTTAAAATATTTTAAATGTAGCATGATATACAATTATCAAAACAGTTGTTTTCACTATTTCCGGGGATATATCCTTCGCTTTTTAGCTCACCTGAGCTGAGTTATTGTGATCGGTCGATGTCCGTCGTCCGTCGTCTGTCAACATTTAGCTTGTGTATGCAATAGGGACTGCATTTTATATTAGATCTTCATAAAATTTACTCATAATGTTTGTCTAGATAAAAGCTAGGTCGACTTCAAATATGGGTCATCTGGGTTCAAAAACTAGGTCACCCGGTCAAATCAAAGAAAAATCTTGTGTATGCAATAGGGGCTGCATTTTACACTGGATATTCATAAAATTTAGTCAGAATGGTTGCCTTGATGAAATCTAGGTCAAGTTCGAATATGTGTAATCTGGGGTCAAAATGTAGGTCGCTAGGTCAAAGCAAAGAAACACCTTGCTGGATATTCATGAAATTTGATCACAATGTTTGTCTGGATGAAATCTAGGTCAAATTTGAATATGGGTCATCTGGGTTCAAAAACTAGGTCACCCGGTCGAATCAAAGGAAAACCTTGTGTATGCAATAGGGGCTGCATTTTATACTGGATATTCATAAAATTTAGTCAGAATAGTTGCCTTGATAAAATCTAGGTCATGTTCGAATATGGGTAACCTGGGGTTAAAAAATAGGTCGCTAGGTCAAACCAAAGAAAAACCTTGTGTATGCAATAAGGACTGCATTTTACACTGGATTATCATGAAATTTAATCAAAATATTTAGCTGGATGAAATCTAGGTCAGCTTCGACTATGGTTCATCTGGGGTCAAAAACTAGGTCACCCGGTCAAATCAAAGAAAAACCTTGTGTATACAACAGGGGCTGCATTTTACATTGGATATTCATAAAATTTAGTCAGAATGGTTGCCTTGATGAAATCTAGGTCAAGTTCGAATATGGATAATTTGGGGTCAAAAAGTAGGTCGCTAGGTCAAATCAAATAAACACCTTGTGTATGCAATAGGGACTGCATTTTACACTGGATCTTCATGAAATGTGATCACAACGTTTGTCAGGATGAAATCTAGGTCAAGTTCGAATATAGGTTATCTGGGGACAAAAACTAGGTCAAACGGTCAAATCAAAGAAAAACCTTGTGTATGTAATAGTGGCTGCATTTTACACTGGGTATTCATGATACTTGATGAAAGCTAGGTCGAGTTCAAATATGGGTCATGTTGGGTCAAAAACTAGGTCACCTGGTCAAATCACAGAAATACCTTGCCTATGCAAAAGGGGTCGCATTTTAAGCAGGATATTCATTAAATTTGATCAAAATGTTTCTTTTGATGCAATCTAGGGCAGGTTCAAATATGGGTCATCTTGGATCAAAAACTAGGTCACCCGATCAAATCAAAGAAAAACCTTGTGTATGCATTAGGGGCTGCATTTTAGACTGGATATTCATTAAATTTTATCGGGCTGTTTGTCTGGGCGAAATCTATGTCAGGTTCAAATATTGGTCATCTCGGATCAAAAACTAGGTCACCCGGTCAAATCAAAGAAATACCTTGTGTAAGTGTTAGGAGCTGCACTTTAGACTGGATATTCATGAAATTTGATCCAGCCGATTGTTTTGATGAAATCCAGGTCAGGTTCAAATATGGGTCATCTTGGGTCAAAAAATAGGTCAACCAGTCAAATCAAAGAAGTACCTTGTTCTAGCTGTTCTCAGGTGAGCGTGAAAAGACACCAGCTAACGTACAAAATGTTTACCCAATCGGGAAGCGGACACAGACGGCGGCAAAGAGTGAGCGCAGTAGTTCTACCTATTTTTCCAACAGTCAAGGTAAAAATTAGCGCGTCAAAGGAATCCGTAAAAGTATATATGTACAAGTTAACTCGAATGACAGATAAACAAAACTAATCATATTTTTAGTACATTTACTCTCATTCCATATCCTTCTACCGTCTGCAATTCTTTAATACACAATAAAATGACTTACTTCATTGCTGAAGTAGTTTTCTTTCCGCTGTTTATTGTTATTCTACTGACAAGACAACCCTAAACGACACAACTATATCAACATGTTAATGAAAATGAAAAAAAAAAAGAAGTTTATCTTCCGAGTTTTCAAAAATTTGTGGCTGGTCTTTCCTTTACCCATTTAGCAATTTCAGGTATGGCTCCAACTCTGTCGAAATGCGCCTTGAGCAATGTTCTGTCTTTGAACGGATCTATTTTAAAGGCGCCAATCATTGTAAGACCATCAATTATGACTAGGTCACCAAGCGACAACTGAAAATAAAGTAAAACTATTTTTATCATTAACATGAGGGATATGATGCATAGTTAACAAGTTTCTGTAGTGTCTTGTATGTCATTCTTCAGTATATTTGCAAACTAAGTCCCAGTGGTTACGATTATTACCACACAATATTTAATGCAATACATATTTTCCTGTTTAATTAAGAAATTCGTGATATATTCATACGCATAAGAACTCCAAACTCGTGTTATTTTAAGATAAACCTTATTTAGATACTTATTATTTCGAATCTAACACGACTTACTTTAAATAACGTTAGACGAGAATCAGAGTACTATCATCCAACTTAAATTACAACTGCGTGCTACTCCGCAGCATCTGGCCAAAACACGGTGTCCAAGGTCGGTTTATTGCAAAATAACCCGAGATAGATTTTGCTCTACAAGTATGTAGGTTATAAGCTGGTCGTGTTAGAATAATAATTAAACGTAGGTTTGACGGAAGCAATAACCTAAATATTGTATTGATATAAGAAAATTAAGAGTTCAGACATGCCTCCGAGTAGGTTACATACTACATTTTGTATTTTATTGGCTTTTGTGTGGACTGGTACATGATATGTACAGACGCACAGATGTATGAACAGCATTTCTATATCCCCCTTTCGACTTCGCAGCAGAGAATAACAGAATATTTTCAAGAAAGACAAAAACAACATAAGTTTTCAAAATTTATACACCACCCTGCACCAAATTCTAACTAGCAGATGTACACGACTAAACCATTTAGGTCCTATTAGATGTAAGAAAGGTTCAGAAAGACAGAAAAGATGAAATGGACTTTTTTGTACCTTATCGCCAATTAGGAAAGCTTTTCCTTCTTTGATTTCTTTCAGGCGCTTCTCTACAAAATCCAAGTACTTCTGCAGTGATCCCTCTGAAAATGTTTTCACTAGCTCTTTCTGAAAAAGTAAAAATATTAACAGAAATATTTTCAGTTTGATAAGTGGAAAAAACAAACAAGTAAAAAAAAAACAAAGATAACAGGCGCGTTTTAAGTGTGAAGCCCACTTAAAGCAACCCCTCCTACAACAGTGTATGAATGGATACACAATGGAGCATCGTCTTGGAATGGACAGTTGTTGTGGAACACACCTGGTTAGTTATCGGTTAAATGTACTTTAAACCAGTTTTAAACAATAGAAAACCGGACAACTAAATACGCATGACCTCAATGACCTCGGCATGTTCAGACAAGAATATACGTAATGACTACAGAAACTCGTGGACTTAGTGAGTAAAGAAATGAATGTACTCAATGATTGCAGAAATGCATGCACCGAATGACTGCATAAACACAAGTACTCAATGACTGCAGAAACGCATGCACTGAATGACTGCATAAACACAAGTACTCAATGACTGCAGAAACGCAAGTACTCAATGACTGCAGAAACGCATGTACCCAGTGTCTGCGTTAACACAAGTACTCAATAACTGCAGAAACGCATGTACTGAATGACTGCATAAACATAAGTACTCAATGACTGCAGAAACGCATGTACTCAATGACTGCAGAAACGCAAGTAACCAATGATTGTATAAACGAAAGTACTCAATGACTGCAGAAACGCATGTACCCAGTGTCTGCGTTAACACTAGTACTCAATGACTGATGAAACGCAAATAACCAATGATTGCATAAACACAAGTACTCAATGACTGCAGAAATGCATGTACCCAGTGTCTGCGTTAAAACAAGTACTCAATGACTGCAGAAACGCAAGTAACCAATGATTGCATAAACACAAGTACTCAATGACTGCAGAAACGCAAGTAACCAATGATTGCATAAACACAAGTACTCAATGACTGCAGAAACACATGTACCCAGTGTCTGCGTTAACACAAGTACTCAATGACCGCAGAAACGCAAGTAACCAATGACTGCATAAACACAAGTACTCAATGACTGCAGAAACGCAAGAAACCAATGACTGCATAAACACAAGTACTCAATGACTGCAGAAACGCATAAACTCAGTAGCTTCTAAGACACATATACTCAGTGACTGTAGAAAGGCATAAACCAAAAGACCACAGCAAAGCATGTGTTCCTTGACTACAGCAACGCATGTACTCCTTGACTGCAGAAACGGATGCCCGCCCGCTCAGCTCAGTAGGGAGAGCGTTGGTGTACGGTTCGCGAGGTCGCGAGTTCGATCCTCGGGCGGGGCATATGTTCTCCGTGACGATTTGATAAAAGACATTGTGTCTGAAATCATTCGTCCTCCGCCTCTGATAATTCATGTGGGGAAGTTGGCAGTTACTTGCGGAGAACAGGTTTGTACTGGTACAGAATCCAGAAAAACTGGTTAGGTTAACTGCCCGCCGTTACATGACTGAAATACTGTTGAAAAACGGCGTTAAACCCAAAACAAAACAGAAAAACAAAAAGCAGAAACGCATATACTCAATAACTTAATAAACGCATGTACTCAATAACTGCAGAAACGCATATACCCAATAACTTCAGAAACGCCTGTACTCAGTGACTGCAGAAACGCATATACTCAATGACTCCAGAAACTCATCTACTCAATAACTTCAGAAACGCATATACGCGATAACTTCAGAAACAAATATACTAAATAACTGCAGAAACGCATATACTTAATAACTTCGAAAACACATACACTTGATAACATCAAAAAACGCATGCCCTCATTCACTGCTGAAATGCATGTACTCACTTTATGCCAAACACTTGACATGAACTTAAAGAAAAAAGTGCATCACATTATTACTCATCGTTATGCTATTTTATAAAAATCATCCCTAGATAACATGTTTTGTCATGTGTCATCAAAGAAACTGCTCACTTTAGTTTTTTAACAGTTGTGTTTTTGCTATGACTGATACTTTTCATAAAAATTAACGTTTTCCAAAACAAAACTGACCTTTTTGTCGTCGTCTTTCTCCATGTATATTTTTATAAGTTCTCTATTTAACATTTCGGCGAACATTTCCATCATCTCTTCAATACGTAGAGCCTCTAGATTATTAGCGCCCATGAGACCTAAAAACAAACAAAACAACCCAGTTAAGTTCCGTCGGAGCGTAAAATTCGGTTAAATTCGTAAATTATTAGGCCAATGAAATAATAAAATAATACCATTATTTCAAATAATTCTGTCACGTGCACTATGTAGGAAACATTTATATCTATCTTAAACAAGAAGCTATATTGCCGCATAACATTAGTGCAACTCATTTGTCTAAAGAGATCCATTTTTGCTGTCGTTTTTTGTCTGAGGAAATTTCCAGTTCAGTCGACTACCGTCAAATTCCTATTACTTAATTGTTTGCAATTACGTTAGTTTTGTTTTGTTTTTTATTGGGTCTAACGTCACACCGGCACAATTACAGACCATATCGCGACTTTCCGCATGTTTTGACGGTGCCTCTCTCTGCATTATTTCATCACGAGCGGGTACCTGGGTAGAACCGCCAACTTTCCGGAAGCCAGCTGGACGGTTTCCTCACATAAAGAGTTCAACGCCCCAAGCGTGGCTCGAACCCATATCGGTGAGGGGCAAATATTTTGAAGTCAACGACCTTAACCGCTCGGCCATGAAGGCCCCATCTTTGTCTTTGAAGTAGCCCTTTGAATATGAAGTGTTGTAATAATTACTTAATTCCGATGAGCAGTGTATGTAATGCGATTTTCTCAAAACTGACAAAAATCTCCTTCCCCCGTCGGACTGTACGGAAGTGTTCGGATAAACGGCACAGATCTCAAGTAAATGAACACATGCATTAAGAGACGGACTCATTTGCGTTCCACGTCGCGCAGGCATTGTTTTCATTTAATTCAGTATAATTATAAAGTACAGAAAAACCTTAACTTTATTCTTACAAGACCGAAAATGTGTCATTTAGTCTACTCGTTCTGCGTAAAATTTAACGCTCGGACAGCGTTAGAACCACATGATCTGATTAAGCTTTGGTCTATGTGATTTTGACATTTTTAGATATTGTCCTTCACGAATTTTCAGACCCATAAAATGTTTAACAAAAAACAAATAGGTCAAGATGTTTTGTTGGGCCCAGAGCCGTTCACCTAGCCTGCCCGAACTAAAAGCTTCTGTGATTCGAATCTCTTTCCGTATTGGACCGAAACCTGACCGCTCTACCTACTGCGTCAGCCAGTCAGTTTGCAAAAATTCTCTGCTGATTTAATGAATACGATATTTTTCATTCAGTTGTATCACAAATTCAATCCGAATATGTGTCTACCCGTTAAAAATAAACTGGTCCAAAGCTCAGGCTTAGTGGGCAGTGGCAAACTTACACTTTATTCCCCCATCCCACCCCTACTCCCCCTGTTTCCAATATGGAATGAAATTGTTAAGATAAAATTGTTGCTTAGGTGTGTAATTATCCACCAATAAATGGATTAACGTGTTATTATCTTATTTTGTTCACTTGAAGGTGTCATATTTAACCTATTACTGCACGTACATCAACAACACATGTGACTGGTTTTCAATATTGAACAAGAATGGGAAAGGAATTGACGCGAAATTTCCACTTTATAATATTTCAGTTCAGTATCTGATATATGTAGAGGATTATATTAGGTATTTAAACTTTAAAAAACAACACCAAAAAACACAAAAACAAATTTCTGTTCAGCAGGTTTATTGAGCTCATTGCTTAATCACGTTTTAACAAATGAAATGAAGAAATATCTATTCTGTACAATAAAAACATGCCCGGTTATAATCGATATTTGCGAAAACGACTTCTTTGTCTAATTCTTATGTGTTCCTGTTTATGACACGCGTGTACTAGATATATTTCAGCTAACGAGAGCTATTTTTGCGTGTTCTAGTTTACACTTGCCTTCAATTAATTGATTACTAGGTCTCGTTTACAGCTATGCATGGCGATGCGTTCTTTTTATGAATACAGAATAGAGTCCAATCATATTTCTGACTTGCACTTAAGCAATACTTACGGTCAGCGTCTTCAGGTGGCAACATTATAAAACTGAGTTTGGAAACCAGCCTCAAAACTCAGTCTTGCCATTGGTCAGTTACAAATGTGTGCTCAGATACAATCGGTAATACGCTGAAGTTTTTATAATGGTCTCCAAACAAAAACAGTTTTATAACTTTGGACCCTGACAGGAGTAAAAAAATCTGAAGTGCTAAACAAGTACAAGGATAGTTATTTTCTGAAAAATGCATTGTAAAAATCCAGGACGAAAACATAAAAGAATTAGTATCCATCCACACTTATCTTTCTCTATTGAATCAAAGAGGAAACAGTTCAACATGAACTTCAAGCGTAAAATAATGGTATATGCGAAATGATTAAAATACATATATATATATATATACGAGTGAGAAAATAAAGAAAAAACATCAACGAAATGATACCAGAAGTATACAAGAACATATATGTTCAAACTGTGTCAAACGTTTAAACTTTTGACACTGCTTTAACAAAATGTTTCTGATACCTCTCTCTCTCTCTCTCTCTCTCTCTCTCTCTCTGTCTGTCTCTGTCTCTCTGTACATGTATATACTGGGCCTATTCCTTATACGCCATGTGTCCTATAAGTACCACACAATAATATGGCGTTTTTATTTTTAGCAACATGTAAATAAACAATCAGTACTCTCTTTTAAAACAAAATAAATAGGAAGTAAGTTCACTAGTTGGCTTGATGGAGCAGTAGGTTGAGTGGATAGATATGTAATCATTTTGTAGTAATAGTTTTGGTGGTTCGAACCTTGCATCCGTCCATTATTTTTTTCATTTTGCATTTGATTTACATACTTTGTATAAGTTTTTGTTTCTGGTTTCTAATTCATTCACGAAAGCTTCAAAACATTAGATCATATTAAAGACGAAGTGTATTTAAACATAATTACGTGTTAACAGTGACATATATAAGTTAATGAACAAGTTAGTGCTAGATTAACCAATTCGTGTTTTTCGTCACAGACACTTGGTGGTCAAGACCGCCTCCCCTCTCCGCCCCTGCCAGATATCAGCCAATATTTTTAGTCTTTTAAAACACACTGAGCACATATCTCTAACATTGAATAAGTTTTGTTACAAATTTAGCATGTTTTAAAAATTACCATTTTAAAAGGCGAAAATATACTGGCTGAAGGTTGGCAGGGGCGCATTGGGAGGGGGAGGGGTGCTGACCCCCAACTGTCTGTGGTTTTCGTTGAATCGTATTGAAAAAAAAAGGAAGAAATTAAATACAGTTTTAAAAATATTTTTTTACGGGTCTGGAATCGAACTCCCGACGAAAAAGTATAACTCGAATACCGTAACCGCTCGGCACGACGAGGAATTACTGTTTGCATCGTAAACGTAGTGTATTGACATAAATTGTCTGCGCCTTATTACTGTGCGATACCTATATATGGTGACATTAATATCAGCTGACCAGAAATAAAAAGTAAATCAGTTGGTGATTTGTTTGCTGGTATATTTAAAATATTTATACTAACCATTTTCTTTAGCCAAATATCTTGCAATAGCAGCACTTTGACAATACTCTTTGTCGCCTATCTTTAATACAGGTAGGGCTCCCAGTGGTGTGTCTGTTAAGTACAAAAACAAATCATTACAGATTATATCAAATTAATGCACGTGCAACGATCCATGTCTTTAAATGTGCAATAAAACGCCACTGCGTTTCTACACACATACAGTTACACAAAGCATTTTATGTGGCACTATAGTTAAACAATCCTTCACATACAATCAAGATTACAATTAAAATAGTGCAAAGGATCTGAAACAATCTTGAACAATTCTTTTTCGTGACATTATGATTTTAAAAGCCTTAAGTTTTGTCGGCGAAATGTGCTGAATTGTTTACATGCACCATTTTAATATAGGCTATAAACCCTCACATGTGATAACGCATCTTATAAATAACGCGTATATAAGATCTCTAATATATACTTTATGTATAGGGACATATCAGGCTGCTTGATAAGTTCATTGGATGAATATGTATATATACAATGCGTTCTTTTGTATGACAAACTGTACCATTATCAAAAGTTATCAAGGAAAAAACTCATCGTATATAACATAATAGACACCTCTATCTGTCTATGTACGTGCCTACATGTTTGCAACACTAATTTATACAAATATCGTGTTATTCTACTCCTAGTCGTTCATGTAGTAACAAAAGAGGGGTTGTATCAAGACGCTTACATGCACTTTATAAGAGACAATGTGTCGACATTCAAAATATTGCATGAGGTAGTTAAAGTTTAGCTATTATATAATAGAACGCTTATACATAGTAAAAAATCTTACCTGGCTTGCGTTGTGTCCATGCATCACCTTCCAGTCGTTCATCTTCAAATTCTATACCTTTACACTTTAACACCAGTCGAGCTAATTCTGCACCCCCTCGGGAATTGAAATACGTTAATCTGCACTTAGACATTTTTATATTACGATCCTGTCTTAACAATCGCTGTTGTACCTTTATTAATAGATTTATTTCCCTTGTGCCGTATTTATAACACATTCATAAGTACAGGTAGTGCATATAGGAGTGTCCTAAAATAGTGTATGATTTATTATGCAAAATATCGTTGCCATGTTTTTCTATAGGACCGTCATATATTCCCACGGTGACTGTTGTTGATGTAATTCTATCTATCTGCGATGGTTTCTTTTCCCTTTTCCTTATCTCATCGCTATGGGTGTCTGCTTAACTCATATGCTTGTTTTTTTTTCGCAATACTGTATATAATAATGAAGAACAGGTGAGGTAAGTAAATAATTTGAATGGAAATTGGGGCATAATAATTTTATTTGTATTATAACTCCACGGTGTTGGTTAGTTACTTTTTTCAATAGAAATGTATATTGGATTGATAGTTGTATACCAGTAACAACTATCGGTTATTACGAGGGAGTTCCAAAATTAAGTAAACTTTTGAAGCAATATCTTCATTAATGAACGAATTTTGATGCAATTTACTACGAATATTACTCAACCAATTTTCTATCAGATTATACCAAATTTCATTTTAAAATATCCAAGTAGCTGAAGCCTGATTTTCATGTCACCATAGTAAGTAACCATTATATAGGTGGGACAGGTTATATTTAGGCATAGATGTCGCAATATTGCACTGTCCATAGTTTCATTCACGGTGTTACAATAACAGTGCGACGTTATATGGCTATCCTAAGGCGTCCCTAGCTAAAACGTTTGACGTCATTTCCTTGTGATACAAAACAAACGAACAACTGTGGTTGTAAATATAAGAAAAATGACGTCAGCTGATAATTCCGATCGAATATCCCACAATTATCAAAATCTGTATGAATATATGGCAAACTTTTATGCCAACTAGTGAGGTGCTAGCACCAATAACAGTACGACAATCAGTCTCACGAGCACTTGCTTTCAAGTGGCATGAAATACTTAGTAATGGACGAAAAAATGTTAAAGATAGTATGCGTGGTTGACGAAAGCTAACATAAGATACAACGTCATTTCAAAGACGTTACTACGGAATCCTGTTAGGGACATCGCGTTCTCGCCCCTCGCCCTCACAGATGCACTAGAAAAACAACGCGAGATTTGCTCGTTACATTCTCGCATCTTATTTTTTTTCAAAAATGAATACTAAATTTCTATAAATGATCCATAAAATAAGATGCGAGATTCGACTTTTACTTTGGCGTTTTTTTTTGTTTTTTTTTGTGGGGGGGGGGGTTATTTGTTATTACCAATAATGTACTTTTGCGGGCATAATATGACATCGTCCCCTGTATGGAATGAATGTGTGTTATATCCACCTCTTTCCCAACCACCACCCCTAATGGTGTCTGCAACTTATAGATATGATTTCTAACATTCAGAAGGAATGATAAATGTGCATATTTATTATTCTCTTTATGTATTTTCTTTCATTCCGTAATGATAGGGGACGATACGCGAGAATGGAACAAACGATTCTCGCATTTGTCTGGTACAAGAGCATTTTTGAACAATAGGTTAAAAAAAATAACAGACAAGAAAAGTGCATTACGCGCAATGATGACTATATCGTTGAATAATTTATGCTACGTTTAACGTAAAATGACCTGTCTCGCCTCCAGGACCCCTGTGTACGCCAAAAGCTGCGGGCAATGTGTACATTTATACATGACAACTCTACTTGCTCGATCTATACAGTATGTTCTAAAAAGTGAATGCAGTGCGTCCTAGTTACGTGGATATTCATTCAATATCTTTATTTACTCAGTCTACATTGTCACACTGAACAGAATTTTTTTCCGCTGACAATTTCGCTACAGAGTAATACAAGTTAAAGCATAGCAAAAGTTCCTTCTAGGGCATATCTATATAAATATAAAATGGTCATCTTGTAAAATTTTGGTTGCAAGCAATGTCCGTTTTATACTGCAAAAAAATTCAAGTAAGTATCTACGCTAGTTATTTAACATAATTAAATTGTTAAATCCAAGAACAAATTAAATCTGTTACCACTTTTAGTAGAGTAAATACGGCAATAAGACACATTGGCCCAGTCTAACGTCAGAGGTTATTTCTAATGTCACGGAGTTTTATTGGCCAGCTTGTAATGACAACAGCTTTCGGTATCAGTAGCTCAGTCAAGCGTGACTTATTGAACTATAATATTCTTCTCAAGTGAAGGAGTAATTATATATCCGAGTAATATTATAAGTTTCTTTCACTGGTTAAAGGTGCATATGGGAATTTCCGGCCTCGAGGGTAACTGTTTAGGCGGTAACGAGGTTCCTACCGAGTTACCGCCTAAACAGTTTCCAGAGAGCCGGATATTTCCATATGCACCTATAACCAGTGACAGAATCTTTTTCTTGCATACCGATATCAAGATATAATAATAAAAATAAAGTCAGTCAAACGGCTTTCTTTTTAGAACTATTTCTTATAGCAGCGTATTTAAACAAAGCGCGGGAAACCAACGTCCGTAAACAGGAAATACGTCATGACGTTTCAAAGACAAATAATAATGTTTAGTTCCGGTTTTGTTTTATCAATTGCAGCGTAACGTTATGAATTTTTGATAAAATAACGTGTTTTGAATCGAGAAATATACTATCAGGAAAAAGAGGAACTGTCAAGGTATTGGGTTTTTATTCCGTTTTTCGAAATAAAGTATAAATAACTACATAAATCTTCTACATATATGTAGTTCGTAATACGTCATTTAAAGCATGAGAGTCATTTTACACCCTGGGGGGTGTAAGATGGACTTTTCCAGCACCGGTAAAAATACCGGAAATCCCCGTCTGGTATGCAAGAATATATATCCTAACACCTGATAGGTAAACATTTTGCAACCTTAGTCCAACGTCTATAAATAACAGATGAACGGATTTCGTCACAAGACAGGAATATCATGGTAAAAGCGGTCTTAGAAAATTTCATTTTAACAACGGGTAGATGTCGAAAAATATAACCGTATGAGCCGCGCCATGAGAAAGCCAACATAGTGCGTTTGCGATTAGTATGGATCCAGACCAGCCTGCGCATCCATGCTGTTCGCTTTCAAAGCCTGTTGCTATTAGAGAAACTGTTAGCGAATAGTATGGATCCTGACCAGACTGCGAGGATGCGCAGGCTGGTCTGGATCCATGCTGGTCGCAAACGCACTATGTTGGTTTTCACGTGACGCGGCTCAAATGATATCGCCGTACGACATATTTTTCTAAGCGCGGTATGGTCTACTTGTAGTAAAAAGAGACATTGCAAAAAACTATCGAGAGGCCGTCAAAGTTTCGATAAGTGCATAAAGAACAGCGGGAAAACCAGTTCTATTAAAGTGTTGTATGTTTTGGACACGCACATATTTTTTTATTATATTAGATTATCTCGAGCTTTCGACATAATATGCGACGTGCACTCTAGATTATATCGTACGATCTAAATATGATGTCGTGCACTTGGGATAAAATGTCAAGTTCTCGAGATAATGTGTCGTGTCCTGATGATTACAGATCGATCGCATGAGTTTCACATCTCATAGAAAACATATAATTTGCATGGCGATCTGTTCAGGAAGTATTTGAGGGAAACTTCGAAATGTAATTGTGGATACTTGTTTGAAGATGCTGAACATTACCTATTTCATTGTCCTATATTTAAACCTCAAAGAATTATACTCTATGAAGTAACTAGAATCTTTCATCCGCTTAATGTTAATCTATTACTTTTCGGTAGTGATTAGTTAGACGTTGAAAATAATCAAAAAAGTATTTACAGCTAGATCCTAAAGTATTAAGTACTTGTTAAAGTTACTGACAAATTACTATGTTTCTAACGCAACATTTTGTGTCTTTTTTCGGCGTGCCGTATTAATTAAGCACGATTTTATGACCTCGTATGACCTTATGCCGCCTGAATAATGTACCAATAGGATTGCTTGGTAAGGTATTCTCGGTATTTTCAGCCAGAATGAGATATTTTGTAAGAGTGGCGCTGACTGGAGGAAATGCTGAAAATGCTTCACTCTGAGTCATGTGTGACACTGAGTGAAATGACAACGCGTTCGTCATCCATAACCTCTATAAGTACAGCACCATCAGGTTGTATGCGTACCACTTGAACAGGTGTGCGTAACCAAATATTCGTCTGCTCATCCGGACATATTTCTGTTTTGCTAAGTTTTCTTGTTAAGTTATTTCTGTTTTGTTAAGTTTCCTTTCCTTAAGTTTTGTTTTTACAAAAAGGTTATTTGTTTTATACAGTCATTAACTCTTACCCTGCATTACAGCAACAATTTCTAACCAGTGCAAATCATTACTAACCTGCAACAACATGTCCGATACCGTTAAATTTTAGACTCTAAATTTTAAATGACTCTTTCCGGTGAAAACAGTACTGTACATCTTCTAAATGATAGACAAATTTGATAACAAGCTGAGGTAGGGTAAGGGTTCATGTTGCTTCCAACAATTCCAGAAATAAAGTATAGAACGTATTTCAATATTGTTTGCTTACTGTTACCATCTTTTAAGCACCAAAGGCTCAAAGTGAGCTTTTGTGATTGTTTGGTGTCCGTCGTGTGTCCCTCCACAATTTCTAAACACGGTCTTCTTCAGAACTACTGTCCTCATATATACACAATTTCACAGAGGCCCCTTTCAACATTGCCAAAAGATTTAAAATACAGGTTTCTGCCCATGTATAACTTGTGCTTCAGTTACGTCACGCCGACCATCTTTTTAAAGATATTTCTTGTTTTCTTTTGCTTTATATGTATGCATACTGGAATGAGCCTGACCTCTGTAATATATTTGGCAAAAGGTAATGTTTTGGACTTTAAAAAGGTGAATTGGTACCAATTTGTACTTAATTTTGAATTTTGAATTTAATACAGTGGCATAGCTTTACATGTCTGAGTAACAGCTTTGATATGTACGAAATTTGAATGACAGTTTCTATATTTGAATCGTTGGGAACTATTTCTTACAGTTCTCAATGTACTTCAAACATTATTTATTTACCAGAACTGTAGTGCCTTGAAGGTCATGCATAATATGCATTTCTGTACTTTTTACTCCCTTGAAATGGAGGGGTAGGGGTAAGTAAACCCCTCAAAATATGATACAGCGAATTCTAAATCACACGAATTGTAAGTATGTAGTAACAGTTTTAAGAAAAACCTAAAAACACCAGCAGTTACAATAATTATATAATTGTATTTTTTATGATTGTTTTTGTGTTGTTCGACTGCGACCGGCAGGGACATTTTTTCTAATAGCTCTTATAGCAACCTTACTGTACTGCTTATGCAAATTATCACTTGACCGGCACTAGAAATGAATATAACCATCCTATTTATATTTTGATATGAACAGGAAACTAGGTTTTAGAGGCAGTAAACAATTTTAGAGCTTGTACGACAACAGCCGCCTACTCGACTTTCAAAATCTGAAATACTATACTACTGCAATATTAACACGACTTTATGAATCTCACTACATCTTGTTGTCAGTTTGCAGACCTTGAATTTTATGCTCTCCCGGTCGCAAAATCTGATGACAAAAAAGTTACATTTGCCAACTTTCAAATCGCCACAGAAAACTCGCTGGAAACGATTGTACCAACTGATACAAGGGTCCCACTCCAACAACACTGTAAAATCTGGAAATGAGCTCAAATATATATGCCACCATTACCGTTAATTCAGTATTTCAGTATTTCAATTTTTAATGCTCCTGTCAAAATGACAACTCCATTTTGAACCACGTACTCGCATCCTCAAGCAACTACATTGCTATTTCAAGGTCAAGGCTACACAGTTGATATTTTAACTGAATAACTGAAACTCAATATTCATTTCTAGTATAAATTATCATTTTGAATTTAAATCCGTATCTGTATACTTACCAGATAAACACATGGAAGTAGAATGCTATTACGTACATTATACTATATGAAATGTAAATTAAAAACAATGAGAAACGTAGCTGCTGCTGCTGCTGAAGTTTTTATTTTTCATAGGATCTGCAAGATGAGCAGTATTTCATTTCAAACATAAAGCAGGGAACCAGAAAATGTAGTGGCACCTTCAAAAGTATACAGACTTGCGTCGTGCTCATAGAAATTCTGCACCCAGATGCTGTCACCAGCGTTTACTCGAATGATAGCGATGTTAGTTCCTTGAATGTCTTGCCAGCTATGCCTCGAATCACCAACTCCCGAATTTATACGTTTACCATTGTGCATCAGCTCGATCCAGGTTTGACTGACCGAGGAACTAGGGTTGGTGTGACAGAATATGTAAGCGAATAAGTACACCTGAAAAGAATGCATCGAATATTATTGTGCTTTCTTTCTCAGAGGCGTTTCGCGAGGATTTGCCGCGAGGGACGAAGGACTTTATTAGACATACTTATTTTATCTTTTTAGACATTTTTTTTTGTGTGTTGGATTTAACGTCGCACCGACACATGATAGGTCATATGGCGACTTTCCAGCTTTAATGGTGGAGGAAGACCCCAGGTACCCCTCCGTGCATTTCTTTTTAGACATACCATTATACCTGTTAAATGTACTGACCGACACATACTTCTTACTTAAACTGTAAACAGTGCCATTCAAAGTTAACGTTTCACTCAACGTTGCTCAAGACACCGAGGGAAGAAAAAAACCGAATATTTTCGTCTAATTGGCGGAACGGTTGCTTAAAACGTTCGAATTGCAAAAATACCTATGATCCGTTATCAAGAAACTTAGTCACGTGGCATAGGTCATTGTAGATCATGTAAACGAGCTTAATACGGCTGTACCGAAATGAGTTGACTTTGATCATGTGGTGTGTTTACTAGTATGAAAGCTATATTAAACATTATTCCGTTATGCTGTTATGTCCGACGAGTTCCGGACGTGACTGTACTATATCTATGGTTGATGAACCATATACAGTTATCTAATGCTCAATATTTTTGCTGTTGTATACTTACGCAAAACAAAATAGAAAATGCATCGATTTCAAAAGCAATTATTGATGAGGCCTAAAAAAATAATCACCTGTAGGGGTATCAGACCTATAGTAAAATAATAAAAAAAAAACACACACACACACACACGATGAAACAAATTATACATCAGACGATAATTAGAATCTTTCGTTTGAAAATTTCTAAAAATAACTATAGGTAATTAAACGCTACAATACGCTTATGAAACAGAATTGTTAACAAGGGGTTTATCAAGAGTGAACGTCTCGGCTAAACCAATCAGAAATCGCTAAAATTCGTACGTTCTGGAATGATATAATATGACATAAACACATTTGACGCCGACGTTCTAATTTGATAAAAAATCATAAAAATAAATGTAGTAATTAGTGCACATACTCCACCCTGCGGAGCTACAAATACTCCAGAATGTTTGTTATAACCTTGACCATCATTCAACAAAACGTTGTCAAATTTAATCGTCTGAGCAAGTCCAATGTGGTTCTGGTCAGATGTAAGAGAAACTGAAAATGCCACATTTACGTCGGGTATCGCCCTCTTTCTAACTGAAAACAAAGACTTGTATATGGAGTTTCGTACCTTTGTGATATTGAGCACTCATATACGCCTTTTAACATGTAATAAATATCTGTATTCATCGTCAAAACTCATAATCTTTTTTCGTTGTAGAATTCTTCTATGTGAAAAGAAACAGAACAAAATATAAAAAGAAAATGTCGACATTATTATTCTAGCAGACTGTCTACATTTTTTGTTACTACTTACGCCATTTGTTTTAAGTTGTAGCAACAACAACGGTTACACTACAAGATATTACTCAGTTTGGTCACTGGTTTCATGAGGTACATTTGAAAGTTGTTAAAAGTTATAATGAATTAACAATCACAGACACTTGTGGGTGAGGAAGCCCCCACCCCCTCCGTCGCCCCTGCCGACTGGTACTGAGCATAGTGACGATCATAAAACGGGTTTTGTTACAATATCTGCATGTTTTAAAAATACATTTTTTTTACCATCAACGCTTTTTAGCTTTTTAAAAGTAGAGATTAGCATCTTAGCTCTTTTACTTCGAATAAGCACCTACCTATGAATCCCTGGTATCAATCGACGTGTCTTTAACCATTCTGTCAAATGACACCGGTCCAGCCAACTGACATTTAGGTTCAAACGAGAAATCAATAACTACTACAGATCGATTGATTTTACTTATATGGAACATCTCCCAGCAAATTGATCCCTGCTTTGTACAACGCATATCGCAGTCGGGTACCTAAATTGGACTTTTATCATAGGAAGTGATGATCCGGTATAATATAGTCGGAAGCGAAATAATTTTGGTACCCTATTTATGACACGCATGATACACAGCTGGGGCTCCAGCGCAAGCAATAGTTCCCAATGTCAAAAACAAAAGAAAACAAAACAGTTTTTTGATCGTCACCTATGCTCAGTACGTGTTATAATGTTAAAAATATATTGGCTTACACTTTGCAGGGGCGGAAGAGGAAGTGGAGGGGTCCTGGTCCCATGTGTCCGTGCTAATAATAGAAACATTAAATATTGTCAAATATGTGAAACTAGTTTTACCTTCTGAAGGCGTCAAATCCAGCTCATTCCTTTTTAGGGTAGTTTTATTTAAAATGTTGATAACATTTTCCAGTTCCTTGATCTTTGATTTCAGGATCCCTACTTCAGTTTTACACTCTTCGCAAGAAAACACTTTTGAAAAGCAAGTGAAGCAAATAAAGGCGAAAGAAAATAGCTGTACTGAAGTCATGATTGTCCAACAATAAAATAGTCCGTTATCTGTTAAACTATACCATTATAAATAAAAGTGCACGGAAACTTAAATATTATCACAATCGCCGCCTTATTAGCAAATAAAGATAAAATTCAAAGTCATCTCAACCGATAGAACAAAAACCCATTCTTTGACAAAGCTATCCCAACATCATGACAGTTCACAAGTCGCATTTCTTTCGATTTAAGACATACATCAGCGTGCAAGTCGAGCTCACGACTGCGGTTAAACAGATCATAAAATAAATGGAATAAAGCAAGAACAAATTTCGGAATGATTTCTTGTAATCATTTTTTCACAGATAATATTCTTTTGACCTGTGAAGAATGCGGTCATATTCATTATGCAAGTGAAGAATGAATATGCCATTGTTCAGGGGACAAAAGTTCTACTCATCAGCTCGTGTAGACGAGAAGAAACGGCATGAGGATATCAGTAATGTAATGAATGTCATGCTTCACATCAACACAAGTTCTCCATACATGTGTTTATTAGTAACTGTTCATATATGTGATGTTCTTTTTCTTGGGATGACAAATGTGCAAAGGGGGCACACTGTATGTTAATCGCAGTAAAGAATGTAAAGCCAAGAATATCCAGAATTTTAAAAGGATTTCAATGAAACTTTATACAAATGACCTCCATGAAGTGAACATGTGTGTGACATTTTTTTTTGTCTGGAATTAGAAGTGGTAATAGCTGAACCAAAATGTCCTATGTCCAAAACTGAACATAGCTTTGTTAAGATAAAAAACAGAGGTTTGGAACCTGCGCGGCGCATGTAGGACTGACCTCGATGACAAGTATAGAAGTTACGGCGACGAACAGGTGAGTACATTAGCTCAACATATTCTTCACAAAGTCCAGCTAAAAGTCAGTGCCCTAAAGGTGTCCGTGAAAGTCTATATGTACAAGTCCATAACAATGAATAACAGACAAAAATATACATATTTTCAGCATATTTAATCTCGTTCTAGATTACCTTTCGTGTGTCTACAATCCTTTATTAAATTTGTCCACCGTTTACAAACTCTTCCCTTTATAGCATATAACAAATGTATTATTCTAGAGACAAGACAGCACTAAATAAA
This sequence comes from Mercenaria mercenaria, assembly GCF_021730395.1. Lineage (NCBI taxonomy): Eukaryota > Metazoa > Mollusca > Bivalvia > Venerida > Veneridae > Mercenaria > Mercenaria mercenaria. The sequence continues at coordinate 68,043,999 of NC_069373.1, forward strand.
AGACTTAACCTACATGTTAATGGAAATGGAAATAATGAATCTTCTGAGGTTTCAGTTTTTCAGAGATTTGATTCCGGTCGCTCCTTTACCCATTTAGCAATATTAGGTACCGCTCCAACTCTATCAAAATGCTCCTTCAGCAATGGTCTGTCTTTGAACGGATCTACATTAAAGGCGCCAATCATTGTAAGACCATCATAAATGACGAGGTCACCTAGCGACAACTGAAAACAAAATTTATAATAAAAAGTGAGAAATATGATTCAAATGTCGGTCAGATATTTTGCAGTGTAGGTATAATAAGTTTTCTCAGTTTTGGTTTTCATTGTTTAATGTAAATACAAGCTTAGTCCAAGTGTGTAAGACCATTACAGGTCAATGTTGAATACAGAACGTAAATTTGACGGATGCAATAGCCTAGATATGGTGTGGATATATAAAAAAATTAGGGGGAGTTCGGTCACGCTTCCTTGAATGTAATATATAGTTTTTATCTATGTTTGGTTTGGTAGGAGCTTTACGTGTGTATGGGGAAGAAGGGGAAGAGATAAGGACGGACACATAGGTATTTAAACCTTTAACTTTATTTCCTTCACACATAAGAATAGCAAAATATGTTCAAGAAAAGAAAAGAATCAGAAGCTTGCATTAAAAGTATCTACGAAAATAAAAGGAGAGGTACTTTAATTTATGAACCAGAATGTTGATGCCTGCGGCAAGTACGTTATACGTTATTTGCTGACGCACTGGTCAATGAATCAAAAGTTTCAGCCAATTGAAGTTAATAACAACAAACATTAAAGTCAAAGTTACGGCACAGACAAAATGACCTTTGATCTCTTAGTGACCTTGTCCTTTGAGATTGGGTCCTGTGACCTGTAGCAATATCACATTAAGGGAACGTTTAAATAAAAATGCCCAATATATACTCAATATATGCTCAGACAGTATGTCGAGGACAAGACCTTTTAAGACCGCTAAACCTTTGTTCCCCGTGTGTGGTTTTAACTTTTAGGATAGGGACCGTTGTCTTGTGGAAAATATTTCTGCCAAATAAAAAATGTTCAGTACTATGTTATGGCACAGCCACCATTTTAAATGCCCACTAATCCTAACCCAAAGTGTGACATTGACCTTTGGAACTAGAACCTGCGCTTACTAATTTGCCCTGTTGAGGCAAATGTATCTGCCATATAAAAGTCACATTATTCCACGTGTCGAACATATATATCCCAATGGCACTTGACCTCAATGTGCGATCTGGAATTTGTGCATAACTAGTCTTACTGCGATGCACGTTTATGCCAAATATAAAGCGGATTGCTCCCTGAATGTCTAAGATATTTTTCGGAGAAAATTAGTCGACGCCCGCAATTACGCATGCACACACAAAGCACAAACACAGAACAACCTTTTTTAGGTTAGCGCCCGTAGCGAGCTAGACAAATGACATCAAGAGTTAAGGAACCTAGTACCTTCTGAATTCTGATGGAAAAGACAAGTGTAAAGTACCATTTCTTTATGCTGTGTAGCTACTTAATACTAGCTCATTGGCAATCTTAACCTAATCTATGTTAAAAACAATGGCTAAATTCAAAAATGAGCACATTTTATCGAAATGACAGCAACAGTCATGACGCTTATGTCATTCATTCGGCATTTATTATCATTGTTCCAAAATGTGTGAAATCTCGTACACTTGTGATGAGTAATTAGAGAAATACTAACTCGCTGACTATCGTACTCAAAATTTAAATTATAAAGAAATTGTTACGAATAAAAAGGGGCATACTTTCATCAAAATGAAAGAACAAACTATGGAACTTATGTCAGTTATTTGGTATTACCGTACCAAAAAGTATGTGAAGTTTCATTCAGCTGTGATGTGTAGTTACTGAGATACTAACACACAGACTATCGTAACAGAATTGTGTTAGAAAAAAACTGCACGAACATGCATATATTCATCAAAATGAGCAAGATTTATGTGATTTAGTTGATATTATTATGGTGGAGGCATGTATGAAGTTTCATTCATTTGCAATGTGTAAGAACCGAGTCATGGCGAGCTAAAGGGTTATTGATATTTCCAGTTTCAACAGTGATGTTACCTTACGGCTAAAATTACTGACCCTTTAAATAGGAGTCGGCTAAAAACCACAAGCTGATAATAATCATTTGAAGAGTATAGAGTGAACCAATTATTAAAACAAAACAAAAAGAAAAGAAAGAAAGATGTAATCGAAGAAACAATTGCAATATGTATTTACCACTCTGCACTAATTAACGAATGCAGTTAGCTCATATCATTGACGAAACCATTTAGGCCCTATTAGATATTTGAAAGGTTCAGAAAGATATAAAAGATAAAACTTTTTTTTACCGCATCGCCAACGAGAAAACCTTTTCCCGCCTTGTTTTCTTTCAGACACGCCTCAACAAAGGTCATGTATTTCTGCATTGGTCCGTCTGAAAATGTTTTCTTTAGCTTATTCTGAAAATTTAAAGTGAAGACATCAACAACATGTTTAAGTTAAACAATGACAGAGATACAAAGGTAACAGGCACGCTCTTAGTAAGAAGCCCCCGTAAACAAACGCCATACAACAGTGTCTATATAGATACACAACTGAGCACTGTCTTGAAATGGTATGTTGCAAACAATAACAAATATGTACACATGTAATAACTAACACATGCGCACGCAGTAAAAACCAACAACTATGTCATCCCTCGTCATCGTGTCTTTTGTCAAATTGAATTGGGGCCTATTTACTTCGAAGTCACACTTGTGAATAGGTTGTTGTCATGCAACTTGAAAGATGTTCAGAATGTAGCAGTCACGCACGCACGCACGCACGCACACGCACACCTTTGTTTGGTTTCAATTGTAAGACGAGAACATCGGAAGATTTGAAACATTCGTGACGGCGCTCTCGTCCATTCCATTCTGTCATTGAAATTATTTGACATTGGCAGATGTACGAACAATTAAGTTTTGCCGAAGATGTACGAAGTCGTCCATTTTAGAAAGTCTAAATTTCGAGACAGTAAGTCGAAATTTCAAAGTCGTACATTAAAATTTCGTATCAACGAGTAACACTCACCTTGCACTAGTGCTTTTCTATACTTGAGTACTGCAGTGAAGGCATGATTTTTTAATTTATCAAAAAAAAAAGAAAGAAATATGAGTTACCACGAGATAATTTATAGACCCTCGAATAGTATAATACTTGATGTACAATCAAACGAGCACCTTGCATCTTCCGAGTGACATGTTGAAACAATGATATAGTATATACAATTATAGCATTTGCATTAACAGCGTTATAATTTCGTAATACATGTGCATGTTTAACACACACATGTAATTAATTCCAGAATGTAAATACCGTTTAGACTTGAGATGGTGCTAAAATTAATGTTGTTTTTTTATCAATTAAACCTAAATCTACTCTAATTGACTGTTCTCCATTATTCATAGGAAAAAAAACAATATCAAACAGAATGAGTCGAATATCTTTATTTGTAACATTATGCCATATGTACTTTTCGTTTTCTTCGACCTGGCAGGGCGGAGTTAATCTCTGACGTATGCAAAAAATGGTAATCTAAAAAAAATCGAGCAGAATAGGTCTAGCAATATAATTGTTTATTTCCGTGATTTTTCGGTAACAACGACTAAAATTCAACGCTTCATTGGTTAAAATGTAAGGCAATCTGACTAAAGTACTTGATCTTCTAAACGAAGATCTGAGAACGACCCATTCGCATTCGTCTTCTGTATATTTTGGATTTCCAGTATTGCTATTTTTATTTTATCCAATCAGACGACATGTTCGAATGTCAAAGAGTAAGAAAAATGTGCAGTTGTTCCAGGGCTCGAACCCAGGACCCCTCGCTTACAAAGCAAGTGGCCTACCGACTGAGCTAACCGGCTATCTGATACATTATGACATAAGAATTGTAAATATCAAAAGTCAAGGCTACAGGTAGATTTGCAAGATGTTGTAAGTTAGGCTCTGATTGGCTAGCGAAAGGGTCGTCAGAACGAGGCAATGAATAGGTCGTTCTCAGATCCTATGCGTAGCGTAATAGGATATGTACTTTAGTCAGATTGAATGTAAGGTAGATGTCCACATTGAATAAGAATTTAGGTTGCCGAATATACTACATATCCTGCACAATAATGCAGTGAACCGTCGCGAAACCACGCCCCGCCAGGTCGATTAAAACGCACAAAATATAACATTTAAAACCACGTATAATAATTTAGCCAGCCTTGATTTGTTCATTTTGAAGCATATTTTTTAAGCTTTTCTTAAACGTCATGTTTAATTTCCCGCGCAGTTCCACGTGTAAGAAGTCATACCATACAGTTAGTTCAATGTTCCTTTAAGTGGTGTAAAGACATAAAACATAGCGAAATACATTGTACTAGGTAGGATTATTGTTTTAGCAACCGATTGATTTCTAGTACACTATCTACAGAAAATGTTGTTATTCTTAGCTTTTAAAAAAGAGGTCAGTAATATGTTAAGTAAATAATATCTCTTTTTTTCCATTGTACTGGTCCAGGATTTCCAAAACTTGTTAATATGTTTTTATGTCAATTTAATCAACGGTGACTAAATTTCGTTTCAAGAGTAGTAACATCGTAAATATTTTTCACCGAGCGCGAGGTTACAACGTGTAGAAACGCAATATATATATATTGATCTAACATATGAAAAAACACATCTTATATTTTGGGTTATAACTTCAAAAATCATTCTCTTTATTTCACAGCTGACCAGCAACTTGTCAGTGCTTGGCTAATAACACAAGGCAGTCTGAAAGACAGCTAAATCCCCCGCCACTGCTATGGATAGTGAAAGGGTAAACCTTTGATTTTAGCTGTGACCTTGACCTTGAACTGACATGGCTGACTCATGATTTCTGCACAACGTCTTGATGAGGTGATCATTTGACCAAAGTTTCATTAGAATCCTTCAAGGGGTTTAGGAGATACAGAGCTGAAACCTTTGACCTTCAGTTGTGACCTTGACCTTGAGTTGACATGGCTGACTCATGAGTTCTTGATGAGGGGTTAAGGAGATACAGAGTGGACACCAAATGGAAGGCTCAAATCTTCGACCTTTAGTTGTGACCTTGACCTTGAGCTGGCATGGTTGACTCATAATTTCTGCACATCGGTCTGATGAGGTAATCATTTGACCCAAGTTTTATAAAATTCCTTCAAGGGGTTTAGGAGATATAGAGCGGACACGAAATGGAAGGCTGACACATAAGTTCTGCATATCGCCTTGATGAGGTGATCGTTTGACCCAAGTTTGTTGAAAATCCTTCAAGGGGTTTAGGAGATATAGAGCGAACACAAAATGGAAGGCTCAAACCTTTGACCCTAAGTTATGACCTTGACCTTGAGCCGGCATGACTGACTCATGGGTTCTACACATATATCCGAATGTCTAATGTCTATCAGATCTGCATTTGACATCATTTTTTCCAATGTCTAACCGAATGTCTAATGTCTATCACATCTGCATTCGTCCTCGTTTTTCCGAATGTCTATCCGAATGTCTTTCCGAATTTCAAATGTCTATCAGATCTGCATTCGACTTGATTTTTCCGAATGTATATCCGAATGTCTAATGTCTATCAGATCTGCATTCGACTTGATTTTTTTCGAATGTCTATGCGAATGTCTAATGTCTATCAGATCTGCATTCGACTTGATTTTTTCGAATGTCTATCCGAATGTCTAATGTCTATCAGATCTGCATTCGACTTCATTTTTCCGAATGTATATCCGAATGTCTAATGTCTATCAGATCTGCATTCGACTTGATTTTTTCGAATGTCTATGCGAATGTCTAATGTCTATCAGATCTGCATTCGTCCTCGTTTTTTCGAATGTCTATCCGAATGTCTAATGTCTATCAGATCTGCATTCGACTTGATTTTTTCGAATGTCTATCCGAATGTCTAATGTCTATCAGATCTGCATTCGTCTTCGTTTTTTCGAATGTATATCCGAATTTCTAATGTCTATCAGATCTGCATTCGACTTGATTTTTTCGGATGTCTATGCGAATGTCTAATGTCTATCAGATCTGCATTCGACTTGATTTTTTCGAATGTCTATGTGAATGTCTAATGTCTATCAGATCTGCATTCGACTTGATTTTTTCGAATGTATATCCGAATGTCTAATGTCTATCAGATCTGCATTCGACTTGATTTTTTTTCGAATGTCTATCCGAATGTCTAATGTCTATCAGATCTGCATTCGTCCTCGTTTTTTCGAATGTCTATCCGAATGTCTAATGTCTATCAGATCTGCATTCGACTTCATTTTTCCGAATGTATATCCGAATGTCTAATGTCTATCAGTTCTGCATTCGACTTGATTTTTTCAAATGTCTATGCGAATGTCTAATGTCTATCAGATCTTCATTCGTCCTCTTTTTTTTTCGAATGTCTATCCGAATGTCTAATGTCTATCAGATCTGTAGTCGACTTGATTTTCTCGAATGTATATCCGAATGTCTAATGTCTATCAGATCTGCATTCGTCTTCGTTCCTTCGAATGTCTATCCGAATGTCTAATGTCTATCAGATCTGCATTCGACTTGATTTTTCCGAATGTATATCCGAATGTCTAATGTCTATCAGATCTGCATTCGACTTGATTTTTTTCGAATGTCTATCCGAATGTCTAATGTCTATCAGATCTGCATTCGACTTGATTTTTTCGAATGTATATCCGAATGTCTAATGTCTATCAGATTTGCATTCGACTTGATTTTTTTCGAATGTCTATGCGAATGTCTATCAGATCTGCATTCGTCCTCGTTTTTTCGAATGTCTATCCGAATGTCTAATGTCTATCAGATCTGCATTCGACTATATATATAGTTAATTTTTTGACTTTTTCTCAGTCCTGCCGGCATTTTAAATCATGAACTCGATCAATGATCCATGATGCATAAATCACAATTATAAAGTTATTGCAATTACAACTTAGATTTTTGGCAAACTAAACAAAAGTTACAAAGCTAATAAGAGTTCCTGTTTTCTGATTAAATAGACCCAAAAGGGCCTATTACACTCTTTATACTATGCCTAAATCACTTCTTGTAATGTTTTTATTCAAATTTAACACTTCTAAATAAATTTATAATTCTTATGTTTAGCTCTTGAACACTACTACTATTAATAATTCAAATGAAGTGACACATCAAAAACTAAGAACCAAGTGACGCTAAATTTCGCGGTTTTTCAATATAAAGAAATAAGCAATCCAATCAAAATACCTGTATTACCGATAATCAATAACCAATGACACCTGTTAATATAAAACACTGGTTACCGGTTCAGTTCTAAGGAATATGACTATGCACTGGGCTAAAGCAGGTGTGCTTGAATTAAATACTTTAAACGAATTTAAAATAAACCAATGTCTATCAGATTTGCATTCGACTTGACTTTTTACGAATGTCATGCGAATGTCTATCAGATCTGCATTCGGCCCCTCGTTTTTCGAAATGTCTATCCGAATGTCTAATGTCTATCAATCTGCATTCGACTTGAATTTTTGCAATGTATATCCAATGTCACTAATTCTACAATCGCATGCGAACCAACGAATGTCTATCCCTGTCATCTGTCTTTGTCAATTGAATTGGGGCCTATTTTTTCGAATGTCACAATGTGCTAATAGTCTTGTCGCATGCACTTGATTGTTTCGAATGTAGCAGTACTGCAGCAGCAGACTGCACGACTTTTTTTTCTGAAAGTATCATCGAAGATGAAAATTTGTGACGCGATCTGCATTCGTCTTGATTTTTGACATTTTGCGATGTACGAAATGTCTTTCCAGATCGATGTCGTCCCTTTTTTGAAAGTCTAATATCGAAAGTAATGATCGATTTCAATTCGTACATTAATTCGTTCCGAGTAAATCCGATAGTCTTTCTATCAGTACTGCATTGACTTGATTTTTTAATTTATCAAAAGCAAGAAATATGGTCTACCACGATGAATTTGACCCTCGAATGTTATCTGAATGTACAATCTAATAGACCCTGCATGTTCGATATGTTTTTACGAATGTCTATCCAATTATCAATTGCTTAAACAGATTATATTTCGTACATTGCATTTTCCACAATGTATTAATCCGAATGTAATACGTTACTAGATGATCTAATCCGATTGATTTTTCGATTTTATCTTAAACAATGTTCTAATTGCTGTCTCCATATTCTGAAAAACAAAAAATTCGTCTCTTTTTTTCGATATCTATAGACTTCTATGTCTTCGACTGGCAGTGCGGATTTAATCTCTGACGTATATGAATAAATGGTTCTACAACCATTCGCCAGTGTCTACGAATCTATAATGTTATATTTCCCTGATTGTTTCGACTAATCGACTGTAAATTCACGATTCAATGTCTATAAATGTAGCAATTCTATACTTGATTTTCGAATGTCTGCGAAGTCAATGTCTCATTCGCATTCGATCTTCTGTATTTTTGGATTTCATATTCTATGTTGTATTTCTATCAATCAGACGACATGTTTCGAATGTCTAATGAGTAGAAATGTGCGTATCAGGCTCGCCAGTACCCTCGTTCGAATGGCCTCCGATAGTCTAACCGTCTATCAGATACATTATGACTTAGATTTTAAATATCAAATCAAGCTAATGTCTATCAGATTCTGTAGTCGCTCTGATTGCTAGCGAAGTCTAGTCGGCAATGTAATGGTCTTCATCTCATTCACTATTCGTAGCGTATGAAGTATATGTACTTATCAGATCTGTTTCTGAATGTCTTTAATGTCTATATAAGATCTGCATTCGTTTCGAATGTCTATCTGAATGTCTAATGTCTATCCTGCTGCCAACTTCACGCACCTAGCTTACATTACCTTATTACATACCGATTTTCCTCTATGCAGTCTCTACATTCACTTCAACTATCTGACCGCCATTGCATAACTGAAATACTGTTGAAAACGGCATAGAACAAGGTATTTAAATTTAATTATGACAATTAGTAAAGAAACAACCATTTGTATATTTCTTTAATGACATAGTAGTTTGTTGTTGTTTTTTTATGCCCCCGAAGGGAGGCATATAGTTTTTGAACCGTCTGTCTGTCGGTCTGTCGGTCTGTCAGTCTGTCGGTCTGTCCGCATTTTTCGTGTCCGGTCCCTATCTTTGTCATCGATGGATGGATTTTCAAATAACTTGGCATGAATGTGTACCACAGTAAGACGACGTGTCGCGCGCAAGACCCAGGTCCGTAGCTCAAAGGTAAAGGTCACACTTAGACATTAAAGGTTATTGCATTGATGGGCGTGTCCGGTCCCTATCTTTGTCATCGATGGATGGATTTTCAAATAACTTGGCATGAATGTGTACCACAGTAAGACGACGTGTCATGCGCAAGACCCAGGTCCGTAGCTCAAAGGTCAAGGTCACACTTAGATGTTAAAGGTCTTTTTTCATGATAGTGCATTGATGGGCGTGTCCGGTCCATATCTTTGTCATTCATGCATGGATTTTAAAATAACTACGCATAAATGTGTGACACAGTAAGACGACGTGTCGCGCGCAAGACCCAGCTCCGTAGGTCAAAGGTCCTAAACTCGAACATCGGCCATAACTATTCATTTGAAGTGCCATCGGGGGCATGTGTCATCCTATGGAGACAGCTCTTGTTTTAAATATATTAGGCTACAAAGAAAAATTCTTTGATTCACCCAAACGTTACAAAATCATGTTACAAAATATTTCCACAACACGAGTATTCTAGACAATGTACGTTAGAAATGCATAAATCTCAATACACCTCGGGCGGAACCAGTACTTGCATATTGTACGTATGATTTAAGTCCATACATAATTATGACTGAGAATAATGTATAGTAAGTTACTATACATGATTCTCAGTCATAATTATATAGATGGGCCGACAATCGCCGACAATCAGATAATCGTCGGCGTGGCATTCATGATCGCGATCGCCGACTTCACTTTTCCCTGACCGATTAATTACTTGGCACCCTAAACGGATAATTTAGTTGTTTCTGACCTCTTTTTTCTGGTATTTACGGTTCTTTGGGGGCAATTACGCCAGGGGAAACTACTCTTCTACAAAAAATGGCTTCCAACACGTTTGTTGAAAATGTCTCGGAAGAACTCGAAGTCATTTATGATCAACCAGATTTTGGAAAGTATTTGACTTTTACAAACTTAAGCCGGGGAAACCATCATCACAAACTCTGGACATTAGTATGGCAGTATGCAAAGCATGTCGTAGGACTTGCGCAAACAAAAGTTCTTTTAATTTTGTGAAATTGAAAAAAAAATCCAGTAGTTAACAAAGAATTAATAAATCGTTATTACTTTTTTTACTGAACTCCAAATAATTTTTAATATAATAACACAATATCACTGGATAAATACTGTCTTTCTGCGCCCTGGTGAAATTTAGATGAGTACCTGATTTGAAGTTTACTATCTTCACAAATATTGTACTTTTTACGCTGTTAACTTACTTGTGTTAATGAAGAGTCTTTGCATATAAGATACAATAGAAATAGGATATTTAATCTCTGTGTGGTTCATTTCTTAAGTAATGATATAAAACATACATTGTGAATGTTTATAACCAAGATAAAGGTGAACTTATAGATATGCAACAAATATAACCGATTATCCGATTATTTCCAATTAATCGCATCGGCTGGCTTGTCCGATTATGCCGATTAATCGGTTGGCAAATCTAACCGATTTGCCCATCACAAATAGTAACTAACGTACTGCATTTTTCAAGCGCATGTATATGCAACCAAAAACGCTCGACCACGCCCATGTTTTACCTGTGAGTGTTTGTCAGCTCACTATACCTGTTTATTTTTTAAACTAAAATTCACTTCAGACTGATCCGGTCAGTGATTGAATAATACCAATATAACTAATATCTTGCGGACTGTACGACAAAACACGTGTCTCCATTCCTTTCCAGAGGATATATGCAAATGCCGTATAAACAGAAAGTTCATCAATCAAAATAATAAGCACAGACATCTAAAGAAAATATATAATGTATACTCATCTGAATTGTGAATTCTCAAAAACAGTAGCACTGCAGTTTTCCGCCGTATTCTTCTCCTATGAATTTTTGTAAACAATCTGCCCTCTACGGATTTCCGATAAAGAATGTACTTGTCACGGTACTAAATTGCCCATGAAAAACCCCTGGGATTAAAACTTGTCAGACTAGTATTTGAACTGATACGACTATAAATACAAATACAGGTGCGGATTAGCAGTGAGGCGTTATGTTAGGCAAGACGATACCCACCAAAATTAAAATAATTTATTTCTTAAGAGAACATAAATTTACTTAATGCAGTAAATAAGATGCGTTCATGTTTGATGATACACGGGCCTTTTCGAACTTGATTACCGGACGTCTAGACAAATCAAACAGGTTAGGTCCGGTCACCGGACACATAGCCAAAATGCGTAGTGTCGTATTTTTTTCCGTGACTTAGCGGAAGCTTCCTAGCACGAATATAAAAGCGCCCTCTGGTATCATAATGAGAATTGTACATTATGGTAATCTCATTATGCTTAGTGCTATGTTGCATTCTGCATTGTGACAAGTGAGATTGTGTTTGTTTAAAACTTTGTTAGCTGTTCATGCATACGAGTAAGCACATTCAACCTGTCCAGGAGCCACTTCTGTCCATATCATCAGCATATAGACAACATAAACACATGAGGAAGGTGTGTCTAGGTTAACCACAAGCTAATACACCGAGTGGTGCATGTCACATTGCAGCATGACCGAAAGCAAGATACTGTCATAGACTAATGAAGAAGTAACCATGATATTAAAATGAAACAATTAAGCATGTAAGAATGTCAGAAAGGAACACATAAACATAGGATGCACAAATGGTCATGTAACAATGCAAAATGGGATGTCCGAAGGGAGAATGTGAACATGAGAATAACGAATGCATAAACGTAAATCGCAAGATTGGATATACGAAAGCACAATGCAGTTTTTGCCCCAATTCTGTTCCATAATGTACACTTGACGCAATACCTCCACGTAATCAGAAACTTTGAAATTTTTTGGGGAAATACCACATTACGGGTTACGATTGGCAGGTAACATTTCCGTAGTAATTGTAGAACATTCTATAAACAGAACGTGACGTAACTACTAACGTCAGTGCGTCATTATAAAAGCGCTACCATAGTGTCTACAAGGAATCGAAAAATAGGGTAAGTAATATTCTACGCGGGAATGGATTGAACACAACAATGAAAGTTCCGCCGCATGCAAGAAACTGAATTGTGTCGAAAGCGATTTCGGGTCGTCTAACATTCATTCGTCAGCAATCTGCTACTTTTAGCGGCGATTATTTCATTCTTCCCGATCATCTTCCCATCACTTAATTTTGTTCTTTTCATAAAGCCTCGACTAATTTCTTACTTCTAATAGTTTCCTTCCAGTTTGACTTTCTGAATTTAAGTAAGTGTAAAAAAGTTAGGACCTAGACCGGATAACCGTAAACACGGACGTTTTTCCAGCTAATAGCTTTGGTAGTACATATGCGCAAGATGTGCTTTTTAAACCGCAAGATGCGGTTTCTGAGAGTTTTGGACAAGTTCGTATCCCATACGCTAGGCTGCCAGGCCGCTTGATCGGAACTTTTCAGAGTAATCAATGCTGTTTTGTGTATTTTATTGAACATAGATTAACTATTTACATGACTGTTAATTTTTTTTGTAGTAAGTGTACTCCTAAAGGCTGAGTTGCAAATCAATATTCTCTTGTTGTTTTATTTGGTTTAAACGTTTTTATCACATATTCTAACACGACCAGCGAATAACCTACATACATGTAGAGCAAATTCTATCTCGGGTTATTTAGCAATAAACCACTCGCGTGCAATGACGTCATTCGATCCAGGTGCGTAGCACGGTCGTAAAAAGTAGTTACCATTTTTCTAACACTGTTGATACTAGTTTGTCGTGTTAGAATCGAAATAACAAGTTCCCAAGTGTGATTTATCGTAGAATAACCCGAGTTTTTCGTTCTTATGCGAAACAATATATCACTCAGGCCTACGGCCTTCGTGATATATTCTTACGCATAAGAACTCAAAACACGGGTTATTCTACGATAAACCACGTTTGGAAACTTATTATTTCTTCATTCGACGTCGCGGGAGTGAAATAAAGCCATTTTGAAAATAGAATGATGTAATAAAGCTTTGACGTTGCCGTCGTTTATTTATAGTAGATATTGGGTGAATTTACTTGTTATATAATAGATCTAAATAAAGAAAGAAGAATGTTTGATGTTTCGACAGGAAAATCTTTCATGTGATAAAAAGAATATTACATTCTTGTCTTTCCACATTGAATTTATTATACTCGTTGAATAAAATTGATAAAATGCTCGGCAGAGCCTCGCATGTTATCATTTTATTCAACACGTTTAATGAATTCAATGTGAAAAGACACTTTTGTAATATCCTCTATGTAGAAAGTGTATACTCTCAAAGGCCGCGTTGCAAATTTTCAAAGTTAAGCAACATTCCTTTTTATATACTTTATTGGGTTTGTATTCATAGTTTTCTTTATATTTATCTCCTCATACAAATCATTCTTTTAAAAGAAATACACGATAATGCCAGGCTGCTGAGGTCACCAAGGGTTCTCTTAAGGAGGTAGGTTACCTTAGTATTTGTATGTGCGCATGCCCAACCAGAAGCTAACGTGAGGATTTACGACAACGTTTACGACAAACTAAATGGGTTTGTATATTCATTCTTCTGAAACGAAATCATTAACCTGTCTGATCTGCTATGCTAAATAATTCTGAAATAATGAATTAAGTACCTCGAGCTCAGAAACGCTACAAAACAATGTTGCGCGTAAATGACATCATCGACGTCATAACGTTATGTGCCAGTTACCGCGTAAAAATAGCTTTTATCTTGAAAGTGCGTAATTCTGAGCATTTTATATTATTTGAGCTATTTTTAAAACAGTCATTACTTGCCGAAAGGTCTTTATGAGTCTGCGGCATTTATGTTCTCATATTGAAATGTCATGCAGAATGTATGAAAATGGTTGACGGTTACTGGTGTTAACTGCAACATTGCTGGGTGCAAGGTTACTTATTCCGGTCATTTTCGAATAAAAATTTGGCAGGTTGATTTGTTGTGCCTATTTTGCCCGTTTCCATTGGTAACTTGGTTCTTTATATACTAAAACTGTGCTCTAAAATTGTTCATATTTCAGTATCTTGAACTAAATTAATGTTTCCATGGAAATGAACCACGCGACCTATACATCTTAATGTAAAATCTAAAGGCGTTGACACGGGTCTATGGAAGGAAAACATTTTCAGCTTTTTATCTGTATTTCAACACTATCCATGAGAATAATAATAGCATAAACATTGAGATGAAGAGTACTGCTGTAAGTATTTTAACCTTTGATGTTTGTGTAAATAAATGCAAATGAAACGAAAACATTACTTACTTTGAAAATAAAATGTCTTGAAACTACATGAAAAGAGAATGATGATAAGTTTATGTTATATTTTTTTCTAAGAAATTACGATCAAAAGCAAGATATATCATATTTTAAACATCTCTGTTACCATGGTTACTTTAAGATAAATAGGATACCATGTAAAGTGTTAACTATCCTGCTGATAAAATTCCTCTTATAATCCATTCTGGCCATAAAGAGAATGGGTACTGAAGCCGTCGAAAGACCAGTTATCATACATAGCTGTTTAAAAATGAGAAGAAATGCGTTAACACCGAAACACGGGCCCCGCGACATATATATTTTAAGGTTGAACTAGAAAACTAAAGCGCATTCTAATAAAAGTATCAACTACACAGACTACTACAGATAACAGTCAAAACGAACTACACTAAACGTTAAATTATAAGGACCAAGATATAACAATAATTAATATATATGGCCCAAATAAAGATGACGTCAACTTTTTTAAATCTCTTGAAGAATATTTAATTGAAAATAATGACAAAAACTTTATTATTGGGGGAGATTTTAATAGAGTATTAGATATAACAAAAGACAAACGAAATTGGAGAGTCGACACTCAACTAAAATCAAGTTGGCGTCTTGGCGCCCCCGCCAACGCGCCAACACGCCAAGACGACAAATGAACGCGCCAAAACGACAAGTATGAATTTTGTCGTCTTGGCGCGTATAATTTGTCGTCCTGGCGTGTTGGCGTGTTGGTGCCCTGCAAACGCGCCAAGACGCCAGAACGCCATGACGACAACTTCCCAATTTAGCGTGTTGGCGCCCCCGCCAGAACGACAAATGCCTTGTTTGTCATCTTGGTGCGTATAATTGTCGTCCTGGCGTCCTGGCGTTCTTGCGCCCTGCAAACGCGCCAACACGCCAGAACGAGATGGCAGAAATCAGCCACCATAATAACTTGCGATGGCTCAATTAATTTGAATTTACCCTTGTGACAATGTACACTACCTCCTTAATGAAATGAAAATGAAAATCCGGCATTATGAATTAATGGCAACTAGTGAGTAATTTGTTACAAGGGCAACGTTAATATTTTTCTAAAGTTAAAATACGATATTTGACATGTTAAATAATTCCCAAAAAAAAAAATGTCTTAAAATCAGCTCGCATTGCGCGGAACTCTTTAATCATTGGCAAATATCTCGAAAATTAGCACACGGACCTACACGTTTTACTTCAGCAAATTATGGGTCATATGTTTATTTACGACTATGAGAAGTGTCACTAAGTTCTACATTGTAGAAAAAAATCTATTCGCGGAAACGTTATCAAAATTGTGATTTTCCCATAGACTCCCATTGTAAAAATTTGTGTTAAGTCTTCTTTTTTTCAAAGAAGTATAGCAAAAAATCGAGCACACGATCCTATCTTTTTTACTTGCCGAATTTTCGAAGTATATTCTGAAATATCAGGGTTTAATAAAATTCTACATTGCGGAATAAATTTTGATCCGAAGGTGCAGTAGCGTGGTCTTATTCCGGTAAAATGTTATTATTATTATTATTATTATACCAGATTTATATAGCGCCCTTTTCATGTTAAGCTTTACATATACCAAATGCAGCCACACTGGGCGCGAAATTCATCCTCTACTAGTACAGACACAGATCGATCTTACCAGAGGGACAGAGTGAGATAAAGCCCCCAGAACAGATAGAAATCGTTTTTAGATACAGGCGTGTCCGGCTAACTTAGCCTAGCTCTTTGCGAATAGACAGTCTGGTTCTTTAACGTGCCCGGTGTAAAGCACCGATACACACGAAGCCGTCTTTCCTGGGAAGAACCAGTACAGGCCTCTTAGTTAGGAGGGACACACTCAAGATGATCTCAGAAATTATCAGTGCCTGGACCGGGTTTCGAATCCCGGACCTCTGGACTGACAGTCAAGCGTGTTACCACTAGACCACCGGCCCACCTTATATACATTTAAAGCTTATATTCATGTCTTCTTGTAGATATAAAAAAAACTAATTTCTTATTATTTTGCTATAGAACGTTTTGTCATTAAGATACACTTAAATTGTTATTGATGAAAAAATGTTACGGTAAGCTAAGTATCTATACAATACGAAGAGTGTTTGAAAAGTAGTGGCAACAGTGACGGGCTATCCATACCTCAGTCATTTATCCAGAAATTACTATATATGTGAGACCTTCATAGTACTCTCAACCTGACTGTACACACTTTTCCAGAAGCAAAAGCCACTTGGAAAAATGCATTTTGGAAGTTAACGCTCTTTAGGTATACTGTTTATACACTGATACAGAGTGCTTCCAACTGCGCTACACACCCTTGTGCATGATTTAATGTATGTGTTCAACCAAAAGTCACAAGGGGAGAGATCAGGGCTATATGGTGAGTGTTGTTAAACGTCAATATAATTCTCCTTGAGGTATTCTTGTACTATGGCTGAAAATTGAACGATGAGCTGGGGCGTGTCATGTAGCAGCTTGATGCCATGCGTCTCTGTCCTTGGACGCTTTGCTGTGCAGTGGTCGAGAACAGCAGAGAGGACATTTGCTTTGTAAAATGTACCAGTAACACTACTCTGTTCAGGGACAGGGATTCGAGCCACAATGCTATCGGAGTCAAAGAACAGGGCATAAATAACCCGCCTGACGCTTCTGCTCCGCCGAGCAATAACGGGCCTCTCGTTATTTTCATCTACCCATATTTTATTATTTTTTTTTATTGTCAGGCTCAAAAATGTACAGCCATGTCTAATTACCTGTAACAATTTCACTGATACGCCTAGATTCCTTGTTTTTATATTTGACGAGCAGGGCGGAAGCTTTTTCTACCCTCTTTTACTCATGGGTCAATAAATGTGGTATATTCAGCGTGCACAAACCTTACGCAGGTTTAGCCTTTCTTTAAAAATCAGAAAACCCGCTGACAAATTAAGGCCCGACATTTCCCCTATCTGCTCCAGTGTGTATCTTACATCTTTCTCAACATCAATGTCTTTCTCAGACACAGCAGTCAGAGGGCGACCAGGACGGGAATCAACTTTAGTGCTGGTTCTGCCCTGTTTAAAGAGAGATACCCATCGGGCAATAGTACGGTATGGCATCGGATTACAAGATTTTATTTCTCTTAACATGGCTGGTCGTAAAAACCGAAGAGTGCCGAAGTATGCGGGGAAGACGTAATATGTCGATTGTCGTTATGGGTCTAACTACCTTAACGAAACTTTTCATAGGTATAAATTTACCTAGCCACATTAAATGTTGAAAATATGACTCTTAAGCAGTTTTACGTACGAGGGGCGTTCAATAAATAATGTTACTCCATGTGTAGTTCCGTAACTGGTGGTTATTTTTAAATACGGTTTTTAGCACATTATAGAGCAATTTATTGGAAGCAAAATGCCATAAGAATGATGAAAATCGGTAGATTCAAAGTAAAAATGAGCCATGCCATGGGAAAACCAACATAGTGGGTTTGCGACCAGCATGGATCCAGACCAGCCTGCGCATCCGCGCAGTCTGGTCAGGATCCATGCTGTTCGCTAACAGTTTCTCCAATTCCAATAGGCTTTAAAAGCGAACAGCATGGATCCTGACCAGACTGCGCGGATGCGCAGGCTGGTCTGGATCCATGCTGGTCGCAAACCCACTATGTTGGTTTTCCCATGGCACGGCTCATTTTAATATAATTATTTGAGTGAGTTGTACTCAGGTATACTGACCCATTTTATGTCCAAAATATTGAGATTGTAATATGCAATTCCTTGATTCTGCTATTCAACAACTAGAACTGTAGTCCAATTGTCATTTTAAACAGTTAAAGCAAATCATCATCTTTACATAAACATTTGAAAACTAAAATAAAAAAATGATAACAGTATTAAATGGAGTGTGAATATTTTTACCCGAAAAATGATAAGATGAGTACAATAAGCCTCTGGTGTGATGTTCATCGTTGAAAAAATCTTGTATTTTAAGTTGATACTAATTTCTTAATTCTCGATTGCGAAACAAGTTTATTCCAGATGGAATCACCCTCGAGTTTAGATGTTTCAGTTGTGTTGTAAAATGAAAAACTCAATAAGTAGTTAAAACAGACTCAAACTCGTCACAAATTGCTGTACCTCGTAGAAAAATGATAGAATATTTTTTATTTTACGAGTTATTCCATTATTTTGAGACCCCGGATGCCCAGGACAAACCTAAGTTATAATTATTTGTGCAATGGTCCAGTATACCTGAGTACACCTCACTCAGATGATTATATTTTTACTTTAAATCTATCGATCTTATCATTCATATGGCATTTTGTTCCAAATAAATTGCTCTATGATGCGCTGAAAACCGCATTCAAAAATACTCATCGGTTACGGAACTACACACGGAGTATCATTATTTACTGAACGCCACTCGTAGTTGATAATATGACGACACTGTTATCTAAACAATTCCATCGCGAAATCATGTGTTTTTTAATTAAATGTTTCCCAAATGGCCAAAATATGATGTACTAATTTTAAAGTCATCAAGTGGCATTTCAGTCTCAGACCTATTTATATTCATTAGTTTAGATAGTTATACAATTTTTTCACTACATCTTGTAACTTTCTTGATGGTATCGTTAGATTTCTTGGCGCTTTGACATATGTTAAAGGGAGATAACCTAAAACAGAATTTCTTGTTTTACACACATTGTATGTATACTTTGCCCATTCTGGATCAATCAATGTTCTCCATTTTTTTGCCGTTTTCTTAGAATTTCAGTAGCGTAGGGACCTAAATCACGTGATGCATGCGTTTGTCTCTCGATAAAAGTTTGCATAGATTTTAGAATCTCTAATCCTGCAAATTCTGCCAATGCTCGTGCAATTTCAAATGGATTTTCAGCAATGTCTTCGTAGCGTACACTTTTCAACCTATTTGAATATGTTTGTAGAATGGCTTTTGAAAAGTTCAAAGTTTGTTCTAATGAAGAACAGTGTGACTTTACTTTTGCTTGGTAATTTTCAGTTGAGATTATCTTTTCAACCCATTTGAATATGTTTGTAGAATGGCTTTTGAAAAGTTCAAAGTTTGTTCTAATGAAGAACAGTGTGACTTTACTTTTGCTTGGTAATTTTCAGTTGAGATTATCTTGCGCTTTATTTTAGAAATCAGTATTCCTCTCGGATCACGACCAAGATGTATTAATTTCATGTTTGGATAATACGGCAACAACTTCGCAACATACTTCATCTTCAAGCGTTGAACTTAAGCGCCACTAGCGGTGCTGTCTTACAAGATTATTTTGCCTTTTTCAGGCAACGTTTAAGATTGGCGTTAGTCTCTTCGAAGGAGGCATTGCTTACCTGTCCCGCCTTTGTACTCTTAGAAATAAGATAAAGCGTTTCCATGACCTTTGTGAAAGTCTTATCATGACTATTTGTAAGACTTTGTATACTGATAGAGTCCAGATTGCAATTTAAGCAACTGTTAATTTCATCCAAAACTACTTTCTTTATCTCCGATTTTCTGTATTGTCGGAAAACAACAACAACAACATTTATATTTTAAAAACACAATAAGAAAAGATCAAGCTGTAAAAATTTCATTGTTTGTTTTTTTTTTTTTTACTGCCTGTGGTGTCAGGAGTACAATTCATTTCTTCTCATGGCTCGATCAAACCAAGTCAGCTATCTTAATACTTGAGAGCCTTAACGTGTATTGTGGTGGTTGTACAATATTGCCCCGTACTTTGACTCAGAGCTGGGAACATGGCTACTCTTACTTTATCATTGTCCTTAATTTCTTTGTCTGTTTCCATTTCCTGTCCGGTTGCATTCAGCTTATTTTATAACAAAAGTCTGCTGCAGCCGGTGTTTGACGTCAGAGAGTTGATATGGAGTTGCATAGCGTGTTAGAGAGTTATATGAAAAACTTTCACACTATATAAAACCACTGTGTGATCGGAGTTTGAAATGTAGGGTAGTTCTTAAACATCGGAACTTAAAATGTAAGGTGAAGGTCATTCTTATATAACGGAGCTTAACATGTCGGGTAATTCTGATACATCGGAGCTTGAAATGTAGGGTAATTCTTACAAATCGGAACTTTGAATGTAAGGGTAATTCTTATACAATGGTAGGTTAAATAACAACCGTAAATGAAATTAAACAAATGGTACAATAAAGATAGTGTAATTTTCGTCAAAATTTTCATCTTAATTTCTGAGTTTTTCTATGCACACAAATACATTGAAATAATAATTTTATTTCAAAGACTTATATTTCTGCTTTCTGCTGAAAGATTTTAGCATGATTTTGTTTTTATTAAATTCTATATTTTAGAATCAAATTGATAAAAACAAATGTTTGCAATTTACACAAAAAAGTCATTCTATTTTTTCTGATTCAGACTGTACATACATAACTTTCTGTTTTAAAGTGGTACTTTTATAGAAACCTTTTTGTTCCATTGATGTATTTCAGTGTCACATATTTTGGTCTTTTCCTCTGAAGGCTTGATTTATCATTCAGATTGTTTCAAAAATCATAAAATATGTCTGGGTATTCTTGAAAGATAGATCCCGTTAGAGTCGATCCAGTTCTCAATCAAAACAATTTTTCTTTGGCTTAGAACTGTGGCATTTGCTTTGCGTTTATCACTCTCCAGTCCTGACATATCTTTTGTTTTTTCTTTCTTTCGACCTTTTTTCCAATTTGTTTTCATCACTTCTGTTCTTATTGGTATTAAGTATACTAGTATCAGTGTTTGACAATTGCTTTGAATGATTTCTTCTGGTGTAAAGTTTTCGGGCCTCTATCGTTTATAGCAGACTCAACATGTGGACGATATTTTAAGTTTGCCTTCGACTGTTTAAGCTGTAAATTTAAAGCATTCAAAATTTGAAATGTTTGGCAAGTTATGTGTTTTACAGATTAAGAAGCAAATATGAAAAGTTATATTTAGCGTTGAAAAATAGTTGTTCACAAATACAGGTCTGACTTTCGCTCTTTATAATGTGTTTACAGATAAGCGGTATGGCTTTCGCACTTTATAACAGTTTCACAGATGCGCAGTATGGCTTTCGTTCTTCAGAATTCATCTAAGTTAATGGAGAGGTTTATTCTAGACAAAATAGTTATAGTAATAGAGTAGTGCTCGGTCAGTCAGCTCGCATGTATCGGCTTTCTCTGTAATCTTCAACTTTCATTATAATATTGTAGAGTTTATTATTAGAAACAGACAAGGATCAAGATAAGATTTTCAACGTACCGTTATAGTTGACCGAAGTAGATCAAGTGGAAACAATGTATTTTGATTTGGTAGCTAGAGACGAAATTTCCTGAAAACAATATAGTTGTTCCCAAATACAGGTCTGGCTTTCGCTCTTTATAATGTGTTCACAAATAAACGGTATGGCTTTCGTTCTTCAGAATTCATCTAAGTTAATGGAAAAGTTTATTCTAGACAAAATAGTTATAGTAACAGAATAGTGCTCGTTCACAGATACAGGTCTGGCTTTCGCTCTTTATAATGTGTTCACAGATAAGCAGTATGGCTATTTGCACAGATACGCAGTATGGCTTCCGTTCTTCAAGATAAAGTTAACGTGTATTCCATGTCAGTTAATGGAGAAGTTTATTCGAGACAAAATAGTTGCTAACATGAATGACAATAACTTGTTTAAAGATACACAGTCTGGCTTTCGTTCTTTATAATGTGTTCACAGATACGCAGTCTGGCTTTCGTTCTTTATAATGTTTTCACAGATACGCAGTCTGGCTTTCGTTCTTTATAATGTGTTCACAGATAAGCAGTGTGGCTTTGGCTCTTTATAGTAGTTTCACAGATACGCAGTATGGCTTTCGCTATTCGGAATTAAGTTTAATATGTATCCCATATAAGTTAATGGAGAAGTTTATTCGAGTAAAAAAAGATGCTAACATAAATGACTATATTAACTTGTTCACATATAAATAGATAATAAATAAATAAAAAATCTTTATTTAATGAAGGTAACATACAAGGTGTACATGACATGAAAATGAAACGTGAACTTTGTTCAGTATGGCCTTCAATTAAGAACAACAACATTACACATGTATACAAACATTTACGATAAAATTCACAAAATCGTATTTAAGGAGGTAGGTTACCTTGGTACAAGGGTAAATTCAAATTAGTTGAACCGCAGCATTTTTTTGTATTTCGTGTAATATGAAGTTTTAACTGCTACAATCTCAATTTCGTTTGTCTCTGTCCCTTCAAGTTAAATTTTTATCCAGGTTTGAAGAAACTGACCCTCCAAACGTATTTCATATTGAAAGAAGAAGGAAAATACGGAAATTTAACACTTTTCAGAGTATTTTAGTTTCATTGATATCCGTAGAAGTCTGCATAATTGATAATTTTACTAGTATGCACGTTAGCTTTCTAATATAAGCTTAAAATGTATATGTCGCGGGGCTCGTGTTTCCATGGTAACGCATTTTCTCTCATTTTTAAACAACTATGTATAAAAATAGGGGTTTTCGACGGCTTCAGTGCCATTCTGTTATGACCATCATGGAATATTTGGGTTATATTATTAGCAAAATACCATGCACTTTACATGGTACCCTATTTTTCTTAAAGTTTAAAGTAACCATGGCAACAGAGATGTTTAAAGTAGCTTTTATCATGCTTTTTGTCGTAATTTCTTATAAAAAATATTGAATAAGATTATCATTTTAGTTAATGTGGCTTTAAAACATATTATTTCTAAAGTAAGTTACATTTTCGTGTTATTTGCATTTATTCAAACACATTTCACAGGTTAGAATACTTACAGCAGTACCCCTCGTATGGTATTTTTCATGGAAAAATCGTTCAACTTGCTGCTACTATTCTCATGGATATTGTTGAAATGAAAATAAAAAGCCGAAGCTGTGTTTCTTAAATAGATCAGTGTCAACGCTTTTGAATTTTACATTTAGATACATAGGTCACGGGCTTCGTTTCCATGGTAACATCAATTCAATTTAAGAAACCACTATTTTCTACTGAAATTTGAACAATTTTAGATCTTAGTTTTAGTATATAAGTAACAAATTATCAACGGACCCTGAAAAAAAGGTATTACAAATCAAACTGCTAGATTTTTTATTTGAAAATAGCCGTAAAAAGTAACCTTTCACCCAACTTTATTCCAAATAACATTGGTTACCATCATCCATTTTCTTACATTCCGCATAACATTTCAATATAACTACATAAAAGAAGCAAAATATTGATTATTATTCTGCGCAAAAGATTCATAAAAAATATTTTAGCAAATAATGGTTATTGGAAAATAGTTAAAATAAAGGAAATGCACAGAATTACGTACTTTCAAGATAAAAGCTATTAATTTTGCGCGGTAACTGACACGTAACGTCATGACGTCAATGACGTCATTTAAAGGCAACATTGTTTTGAAGCGTTTCTGCGGCAATTTATTCATTATTTCTACATTATTAAACCATAAAGCATCAGCTCGAAGACAGGTTCATGATTTGTTTTCAGAAAAATGAATATACAAACACATTTAGTTTGTCGTAAACGTCGTCGTAAATCGTCACGTTAGCTTCCGGTTGGACATGCGCACTTACAAATATGAAGGTAACCTACCTCCTTAAAAAAATATCTATCAATGATCAATGTATTAAATACGAGTAAAAGCTTTCCATTCATCCATCCGACAGACATTCACATAATTATAAGAATATTAAAGATAATAAACAAACAACAGCATAATAATAATAATAATAATAATAATAATAATAAAATAACTGACATCATTAGTATACGTAAAAACTGGCATAATATAATTATTTTAAGCACTGGACTGTAACATGAGCAAATGTCGTTCGAAATTATTTTTGAATGTTTGTAATGTACTCGATTCCTTAATTTCAGCAGGTATTTCATTCCAAATATTAATGCTGAAGTACGAGAACGAATCTTTAAGATACTTTGTACGAAGTGTTATACGCAAAACAAGATCCTTGTGGGCTGTTGATCGTAGATTATGCAATTTATTATTTGAGACACTTAATATTTCAGTCATGTATAGTAGTCGCAACTTGACCGCGATGGTTGACCTTAGGCTGATTATTCATAGCGACTATTTCATTGTAGAAATCAAGGATGCTTAGGGTATCCGTGTATATTGATATGGAATTAATTTGTAAACAGTGCAGTATCAAAGTATATATACTTTCATTTGATCAGTTAAAATTTTCGAATACACTAATTTATATTTACACAAATTTATATTTCATTTTTCTCGTGCAGACCGTGTTTTACGTACACTCCTTTTCAATAATAGGTTGTGCCTCATTATGTATTATAATGCAAAGGTCAACCATCGGGGTCAAGTTGCGTCCACTTATAAATACGTACCATGTTATGCATAGATTTGTAAACAATCACTGCTGTGTGATATTTTACCCTGTTACTGAATTTAAGCCATTTGAGATCATTAAAAAGTTCTAATGTAGGTAACCTTATCGGTTTGTTAAGTATAATCTTGGCCGCTCTTTTTAGTATTAATTGCACTTTATTAGCTCACCTGAGCAATGCTCAGGTGAGTTTTTCTGATCGCTCGATGTCCGGCGTCTGTCGTCTGTCTGTCTGTCAACATTTAGCTTGTGTATGCGATAGAGGCTGTATTTTTCAACTGGTCTTCATGAAATTTGGTCAGAATGATTACCTTGATGAAATCTAGGCCGAGTTTAAAAATGGGTCATCTGGGATCAAAAACTAGGTCACTAGGTCAAATAAAAAAAAACCTTGTGTATGTGATAGAGGCTGTATTTTTCAATTAATCTTCATGGATTTTGGTCAAAATAATTAACTTGATGAAATCTAAGCCGAGTTTGAAAATGGATCATCTGGGGTCAAAAACTAGGTCACTAGGTCAAATCAAAGAAAAACCGATAGAGGCTGTATTTTTCAATTATTCTTCATCAATTTAGGTCAGAATGATTACCTTGATGAATTCTAGGCTGAGTTTGAAACTGGGTCATCTGGAATCAAAAACTAGGTCACTAGGTCAAATCAAAGAAAAACATTGTATTTGCGATAGAAGCTGTATTTTTCAATAATCTTCATGAATTTTGGTCAGAATGATTACCTTGATGAAATCTAGGAAGATTTCGAAAACGGGTCATCTGGGGTCAAAAACTAGGTCGCTAGGTAAAATGAAAGAAAAACCTTGTGTATGCGATAGAGGCTGTATTTTTCAATTAATCTTCATGAATTTGGTCAGAATGATTGGCTTGATGAAATCTAACTCAAGTTCAAAAATGGGTCACATTGGTTCAAAAACTAGGTCACTAGGTCAAATCAAAGGAAAAGCGTGTCTATGCGATAGATGCTGTATTTTTTAATTGATCTTCCTGAAATTAAGTCAAAATGATAACATTAATAAAATCTAGGCCGAATTTGAAAATGGGTTATCTGAGTTCAAAAAGTAGGTCACTAGGTCAAATCAAATAAAAACTTTGTGTATGCGATAGAGGCTGTATTTTTCAATTTATCTTCATGAATTTTGTCAGAATGACCAACTTGATGAAATCTAGGCCGAGTTTGAAAACGGATCATCTGGGGTCAAAAAGTAGGTCACTAGGTCAAATCAAAGAAAAACCTTGTGTATGCGATAGAGGCTTTATTTTTCAATTTATCTTCATAAATTTTAGTCAGAATAATCATCTTGATGAAATCTAGGTTGTTTCGAAAATGGGTCATCTGGGGTCAAAAACTAGGTCACTAGGACAAATCAAAGAAAACACTTGTGTATGCGATAGAGGCTGTATTTTTCAATCGGTCTTCATGAATTTTGGTCAGAATGTTTACCTTGATGAAATCTAGGCCGAGTTCGAAAATGGGTCATCTGGGGTCAAAAACTAGGTCACTAGGTCAAATCAAAGAAAAACCTTTTCTATGTGATAGAGGCTGTATTTTCCAATTAATCTTTATGAATTTTGATTAAATGATTGCTTAGATGAAATCTAGGACAGGTTTGAATATTGGTCATCTGGGGTCAAAAATTAGGTAACTAGGTTAAATCAAAGAAAAACATTGTGTATGCGATAGAGGCTGTATTTTTCAATTGATCTTCATGAAATTTGGTCAGATCGATTGCATTTTTGAAATCTAGGTCAAGTTTGAATATGGGTCATCTGGGGTCAAAAACTAGGTCACTAGGTCAAATCAAAGAAAAACTTTGTGTATGCGATAGAGGCTGTATTTTTCAATTTATCTTCATGAATTTTGTCAGAATGACCAACTTGATGAAATCTAGGCCGAGTTTGAAAACGGATCATCTGGGGTCAAAAAGTAGGTCACTAGGTCAAATCAAAGAAAAACCTTGTGTATGCGATAGAGGCTTTATTTTTCAATTTATCTTCATAAATTTTAGTCAGAATAATCATCTTGATGAAATCTAGGTTGTTTCGAAAATGGGTCATCTGGGGTCAAAAACTAGGTCACTAGGACAAATCAAAGAAAACACTTGTGTATGCGATAGAGGCTGTATTTTTCAATCGGTCTTCATGAATTTTGGTCAGAATGTTTACCTTGATGAAATCTAGGCCGAGTTCGAAAATGGGTCATCTGGGGTCAAAAACTAGGTCACTAGGTCAAATCAAAGAAAAACCTTTTCTATGTGATAGAGGCTGTATTTTCCAATTAATCTTTATGAATTTTGATTAAATGATTGCTTAGATGAAATCTAGGACAGGTTTGAATATGGGTCATCTGGGGTCAAAAATTAGGTAACTAGGTCAAATCAAAGAAAAACATTGTGTATGCGATAGAGGCTGTATTTTTCAATTGATCTTCATGAAATTTGGTCAGATCGATTGCATTTTTGAAATCTAGGTCAAGTTTGAATATGGGTCATCTGGAGTCAAAAACTAGGTCACTAGGTCAAATCAAAGAAAATACTTATTTATACTCAAGAGTTTTGCTCCAATTTTAATGATAATTGGTCAGAATATTTTTTTCCATGAAATCACTAGGTCAAACATGTTTACACTGTTATGGTGTTTCTCAGGTGAGCGACCTAGGGCCATCTTGGCCCTCTTGTTTATATAACATTTTGTATCTTTTCCCCAAATAGTACAACAATAATCGAGAATGGGAAGGATACTAGTATATGCATTATAGTGACATCAATTTCCTTCTTCGCTAAGATAAAAGAAGTGCAATTATTGCATTCAATTTTTTACATACATTGTCTATCTGAGCATGCCAATTTAGTGTATTATCTAGATAAATACCTAACATTTATTGCACTGTAACATTTTCTAGCTCCATGTCATTTACTTTTAATTTTAGAGCATTACATTTCTTTACTTTCATCGCAGAACCGATTATCATACATTTCGTATATCATATCATATACCCAGTATGGATTTTGCTCCTTAATATAACGTGCCTTTCAATTATATAAGATAATGAAAAGTAGATAGAGTGACTGGGTGAGGGTAATAATATACACGTATAGAATGGCTTACCGGTCAATATGGTTTATATAAAGCTAACGGTAATGGAATTATAATTGTGTACCGCTCAACAGTCTGACAAGCTATTTAAAAACTATTGATATAATATTACCACCAGTACTTGAATGCATTATGTTTTTTTCCATCAGTATATGCATGTCAGACAGGAAGGCAATAATACGACAGCGTTATGATAGCCGTGCTATCGCTGCCAAAACATTCCTCCGTCACCATCGTGTCTTCGTACTATCGTGTCTGGTCGTGACTTCGTTTGATCACCATTGTGCTGTCGTACCGCCGTGTCAGTACTATCATGGCATCACGGGTACCTGATGCTACAAAGATATCACGATGGTACTTATGCCACATTGTAGGTGATATTAGTGGCTGACTTTATAAATGATATTATAAATTACTTCTCTATATCATTCTTTGTTTTGAAAAGATGACAGTTGGTCAAAACAGGAATGACCAGCCATTATGATTTAGCAAAATACTGCTAGAAATAAAAAGGGTCTTATGACATTTTATTTTCATTTAGCTTCCTCGTGCTATAAAGTTATAGACCTGCTAAAGGCCAGTCATATCCAGTTAACATGATACGTTAATTAATAGAAGGGTCATTTTCATCTGAGCTTTTAGTGTTATGAAACCGACACTTGATTTGTTTTCATCGCATGACTGGACAGGCTGATATGACATGCAATGAAGTGCTACGAATGTGACACTCGTCTTACTCTTCCCTGAAAATCATCAATACTAGTGAAAGGTTTAATAACTATTCTAGCAATTTCACGCAATGATTAATTTCACTGCTCACCACCGACTATTAATGCACTGTGGAAGCTGCAGCAAATTTACCTTGAAAAAACATGCAAATAAACCCAAATTACAATGCTTTTATTGTTAACTGCAACAAGTGGGCCTTCCTTAGTACGTTTATGTTGAAGAGTGTACATGTATCACAAAATCGACAAAACTTGTATGTTCTATATAACGGCACAGGAGGCACATATATAGCTTTGCAGTACAGATATTGAAACTTTCAAATACATACAGTCTACTCGGGTATTCCGAACCAGTTTTCGGAGAATACGTGTTCCGCTAATGATTAAACATGTATACGTTCCTTATTATAAATCAATTAGTAGACAATTATATTGCAAATAAAATGATATAATTTGATCTATGAAATATCGCTTGCTTTTCCCAATGTTTTCGTTATTCCGACTTCCATAAACACGACCAATACGAATCACATCCGAGTAACAGTATTCCGAATCACTCTTGCCGTAACTAATCGACACTAGTTCAGCTGGGACTTTGTGTCCGTTCAGAACGCATATAATAATATGTTTTATTTAACAAAAGAGTCGTGATAGTATTATATCGCTCACCTGAAAGAGGTGTTGTTTATTTGTAACTAATTCAAATGACATACCATTAGTGTTTTCGATTAATTTTGACTGTTATCATACTTGTTTAAGGTATTGTTGCCTAACAATTTCTTTAAAAGTTTGTTGAAGATTGTTCAAGAATTGTGACCTCAAGGGTGTCAACGAGATTAAGTGTATAAAACGACCGATGCCGGGCGATCGCAATTACTAAGCTCTAACTGCACTTTAAGTTTAGCCAATATAAAAGAATAAAGACATATAGAATACTAACTTTTTTATTTTTTTACTTGTAAGTGCAACAAATCATTACATAGGGGTCAGAGAAATAAACTATACTTAGTTTAGACAACGGAATAAAACTTAAACTAGCTCCATGACATCCTTCTCAGTCATGGCTGACAAATGTTGTTTCAAAACAGCCATGGATGTTTCTTTGTCTCGGGTATAAATGATATAGTCGCACGGTATTACAACACTCCAACCCTTTTCGTTTACTTGAGGCTAAGGCGCAAAACTTAGGTTGGGATCACCCGTTGCTTGTGCCTCAATAGTTCCGTCACAATCCAGAATATATCTGAATGCAGGGGCAATTTCCCTGGGGGCATGCCCACATGGCAGACCCATAATGTCCTTAAACTTAAGACCATTCTTAACATCTGTTACAAGTTCTAAGTCACAATAAGACAGCACGTGATTCTGTAACCATACTAGATAAGCATAGACATCATGGATATTGGTGTATTCCCTGTCAACAGTCAGCATAAGACACTGTGGTGGCTTAATTTGGTAAGAATGGTATCCCTTAATAACACAGTTTTTCAACAGTATTTTTGACTTGGAGTTATGGTAGTTATTCTTAAGGTCTTGATGTGTTGAACTTGAAGTACTCTCTGTAGAATGCTGGGAATCGTGAAACAAAAAAGTAAGAAAATAATATAAAGGGCAATATGAAATTTTATACAAAGCATATCTGCAATATATTAAATATTCATTTGTACCTAATTTGTATTTAAATAAATAGGTGGTATATCTGAAGATGTTTCGTGCACTATTTTATTTTAATGAAATGGTTATGTTTGCATTAGTACTGGTGGTAGACCGAGTAGTAGGATTTAGATTCATTTGCAGGTTCCAGGTTGTGAATAATTTAATTTATAGGCATAGAAAATAGGGATCAATATAATTGCACCTTTACTAATCCTACCAGGTGTTCTGTATTACAAAAGTGTTTCTATTGTGACATTTCGATACAAGCAAAACTGTGTTATGTTCACTATTAATTACTTACTGGTATTTAATTTTATTATTGGCTTGTTAAAAGTTTATTTTTTACCATATGCATGTTGACAGAATCATAAGAACCATGTTTTGAGGGGTAAATCAAACACAAATGAATGAATCCTAAATGCTTTTGTTGTGCAAAAAAGTATGATATTGTGTCTAAAACAGTTTTCAGTTTCCACTCAATTGTGTAATTGCAAGGGAAATAAACTAATAGATATCTCTGCTTATAAGTACTAGCCCAAGGCAAGAGTTGTCATTCTTTGTGGATCACAACTTTAAATTAAAAATTAAAACTTCTGTTATTGATATTAACAAAACTATCATAAACTTCACATTTGTGAAATCTTTTTTGGTTATTTCAAGCACTTGGAAATCAATTTCAAGACTTTATTTAATGTATTACTATCATTGAAAAGTTTAGGGTCTATCTCTACAGTTTGAATAAATACACCCACAAAAGTAACCGTCATGTATGCCACACTTAGGACAGTCAAAGCCTGTTTATCCCACCGGTGATCCTTTGGAATACAAAGAACATGCATCCAAGAATCACATGTGTCACACTGAATCCAGTCATAACTGTCTGTATTTTCTTCTGGTAGGTGGCATAAACTACACTTGACAGTAGAATCAGAAGCACTTGATGTAGATGGTAAGGCATCCTTTTACACTGCATCCAGTACGTCTATAGAAGCTAGTGCTGACTTTTCGGGATTTGGATGTTATAGCTTTCTTGCTTCTCTGTTTTCTTAATACACCTTTAACAGGTTTGCTTTTAGCAGTTTCTTTATCTGCACTCTTTAAGTACTTTTCCTTGGCCTTTTTCTCCTTGTTTGCAAACAATCTCAATGTTTCCAATCTCTTCAAAGATGCTGTCCTTAAAGAATCTTCGGATGTTAGATGATCTGAAAGTTTATTACTTAGTCTTAACTGCCTTTTTCCTTTCAATTACAACTGGTTTCTTCTATAACATGTGACACTGATTCACGTGCTGTTCTGGGTTGTGCTATACTAGTACACGGACTTCTCATTTCCGCAGCTTTAACCAGTATGTCTAAACCTGGTTTAGCTGATGTGCATCTGCTTGTTTCGCTGCTACTAACTAATAGTTCCTTTGACCTGATATCAGTATCTTCTGGACTCAGAACACTAACATTTTCAACAGGAACTGCACTGGAACTCTCCACTTGGTATGTTAATGCAGGTTTCAGTCGTGCATCCGATATGGATTCTCTAGACAGAGGATATATTCCAGATGAACAGAAAGTATTCTGAACCATTAGGGGCTTATAAAAATTCATTAAAGCTATATGCACATGCCTGACATAGGTTTTCCTATTTACCGGATCGTTTGGGTGGTCTCTTTTATTGAATCTTAAATGCTTGTACTAGGCACTCTTCAAGGGTCCATAAACTCGAACATCTAGAGGTTGCCTCAAGTGGGTAGTATATATATATATATATATATATATATATATATATATATATATATATATATATATATCTCAAACCCAAGCTCTTTGGCCAAAGTGAAACAGTCGATATTAACATGACAACAAACACTGTCAACAAGCAAAACAATTGGCATTTCTTTATCATCAAATCCCAAGTAGATTAAAAGATACTGACTTTGGTTATGAAAATACAAAGAATGGTGGAATTACAGTTCCGACAGCATTGCGCAGTACATTACGGTCACCCTTTCCTTACTTTTTCCTCCAGATATGTGTGGCACAAGACCAGAGTGCACACTTTTAGCAGGTCAAATCACATTCCCAGATTAACTTCACATATTAAAGCCCCGTTCATAGGCATTGCAGATACGTTCTGGTTTATCCGACAGTTCGAAATCGGAAATGAATACGTTGTACTTATCAAACCATTCATCGACAGCCGATGGGATTACTTTAGGCCGTGAACTCTCCAACAGAGATTCTATTATCTTTAAACGGCGTTTCACGTTTTTCTTTTTCAACTATTTTTTAACAAAGTCCAGAAATTCTTCAGCGCGTAAACCCATGCCTCTTGCTGCCATCTTCTCCTCTTCCTTTGGAGTAAATACGGTATTTGGTCCATCTTTACGATCAACGACAACTTTTCAGCTCAATCTTCTTTGCAAAGGCCAAATTCTTCAGCGGCCTTTCTTAATGATTTATTTTCATTTCTTACCTGGTATAGAGCCCTTCTTACGCGTCCAGGAGACTTGGGCTTCATGTACTTCTTCTTAAGTTTCTTGGCAGAAGTCTGTGCTAGACTACAACTAACTTTCTTTTTCGGTCTACCAATCCAAAAAAACATATTGCAAAAACAAGTCAACTTCATGGCATCATGCATTCATGTAATACTTTCTTTACATTTTATTTTCTTTTGTCATTTGTTTTTCTCTTGTAAACTGTCAGCTGTATGAATTATCGACATTATTTGACAATCATTGGTGAAGGGGCTAGTAGTAAGGCTCCAACATTAGCTGGTATAAAACATAATGACAAATTCATTTATTACCTCGCACCATTTCCGTTACATATTTATCAAATATCCAGAGGGGTAACCCTCTTCCACCTCACGCCACAAAGTTGAAGGATTTCATACGCCCCTGCAAACAAATAACTACAAACGCCCAGTCTAAAATATACGAACACGTACTAATGTTTTTTTTATAATTTATTTTTATAAAGTCCTCACATGATACATATGATTACATAACTAGCTAAGTACTACAAAACAATACCAATTCATTTTATTGAGTTCTCAAAAATATTTGCTGTATGTGATGAAGTTTTATAGTTTACAAAGAAGAAAAGAAAAGTTTCTATAAAACATGAAAAAAAAGGATTTTGTTTTTTGTTTTGTCGTCTCCCGTTTATACTCACAACTTGTCAATAAACGGATTAAATGGCAACTGTAGATTGTGATTATTAGATAATAATCTTGAATTAAGAATAATTAGCTGATTAATTTATAATGATTACATCAAGCATCTTCATGATAAGTTAATAATTTATCTTCACTTCATGTGCATGAGCATTAAACAATTTATTTACAATACTTTATACCGTTGTGGTATTTTCGGAAACAAATCAGAATTAGTTAAGTAAGTAACAAAATGTTTGCATTTTTTTTACAAAATGTTCCTACAAAATTAACGCACACTCGGTTGTCTTAAAAATATATGTTTAGTAAATGCAGCGAAAAATGTATGCTTAATAATTAAGATGTGAAATGATAATTATGATATAGTGATGGGAATGATGGCGTTGACGATGAAGGAGATAGTTGAATCTGTGAAGATCATACTTAAGTGTGCTGGATCAAACTATAGTACGAAAGATGCAAAAAAAGGGCACTGGATCACACTTACGGCGTGAAACTACGCTTCAGGTGACAGAGACCAAACTCCAGAGCACTGGATCACATTTAAGGGTGCTGGATCACAGTAAAGAGCGCCAGATCACGATTAAGGTTGCTTGATTACACTTAAAAACATGTTTATCACGTTAAAAGGCGCTGGGTGACATTTAAGGGCGCTAGACCACATCTAAGAGCCCTGGATAACAATTATAGGCGCTGGGTTACACTTCAGTGCATGATATCACGCTTCAAGGAGCTGCATCACATTTAAGAGGCCTGGATTACAATAAAGGGCAGAAGATCACACTTAAAGCGTAGGACTACACTTTAAAAACCAAATAAAATATCTGTGCTCTGGACCACACCTCAGGGCGCAGGATCACAGTTATAACGGTAATAAAGTCAAGACAAAAATGTTTGCTTTTTTGCAAAATTTTCCTACAAAATTAGCTGACATTTTGTAGACTTAAAATGAATGATTAAAGATGCAGCGTATATTGTATGCATATTGATTAAGAAGTGTGATGGTAAGTGTGGTAAGGTGATGAGAATGATGGCATTGACGATGAAGGAGATAGTTTTAACTGCGAAGATCATACTTCAGGGGACATGATCACACTTCAATGCGCTAGATCAAGCTAAAGGACGCAAGATGCGGAATAAGGGCACTAGATCACACTTAAGGGCACCGGACTACAATTAAGGACACCAGATCAGTGACAATTAAGGGCGCTGGATGACACTAAAGGACGGAATATTACTCTTCAGGGCACCAGAAAACACATAACGGCACCATATTACACCTAAGAGCGCTGGATCACACTTATGTGCACTGGATCATACTTAAGGGTGCAAGGCCACATTTCAGTGTGTTTGATCACACTTAAGCGCGCCAGATAACACTAATGGGCGCCAGATCACACTTCAGTGAGCTAGATCCCACTCCAGAGTGCAAGATCACACAGAAGTGTGCCAGATTACACTTAAGTGTGCTGGATCACTCTTCAATAAACTGGATCCCACTAAGAGTGGCGGATAACACTTAATTGTGCCTGATTACGCTTCAGTGCGCTATAATGCACTTAATATCGTGCTAGATCACACTTAAGAGTGCATGAGAATTAAAGGTACGTAATCACACTTACATGCGCTGGTTCATATTTAAGACGCTAGGTTACACTTTAGGGGAACAGTCCACACTTCAGTGAGCTATATCACACTTACGGGCGCTGAATCACACTTACGGGGCCAGATCACACTAAAGGGACACTTGATCGCAATGAATATCGCCAGATCACATTGATGGGTAGATAACGCACTCAAGTGCGCCGGATCATGCAGAAACGCGCCTGGTCACACTTAAGAGCCCTTGATCTCCATATCATATTTCAGAGTGCAGAATTACTTTTAAGGGCGCAAGATCACCATAAGTGCGCCAGGTTACTCTTAAGTGCGCTAGGCCACTCTTCAATGAACTATATCTCACTTAAGAAAGGTAGATGACACTTAATTGAGCCAGATTACACTTAAGTGTGCTGTTATACATGTACTTATCTTGCCGGAACACACTTAAGGGTGATAAATTAAACACATTGGCGCTGGATTACACAAAAGGTATGGTATCACACTTAAAGGCGCTGGATCACGCTTAGGAGCGCCAGATTTCATTCAAGGTGCCAAATCACATTTCGTAGCCACGGATCTTACTTAAGAGCGCCAGATTATACTTCGATAAGCTGAATTACACTTAAGAGCACCAGATTACATGTAAAGGGACCAGATCACACTTAATTGCGCTAGTCACACATAAGGGCGCCAGATCACACTTTAGGGGAACAGACCACACTTCAGTGGTCTAGATAACACTTAAGTGTGTTGGATCATTCTTTAAGGGCCAGATCAAAATAACGGGAGCCAGATCACACTGAAAGGTAACAGATCGCACTCAATAGGGCTTTGTCGTACTGAAGGTTTGCTGGATCACACTTCAGTGCGCTTGACCACTCTTCAGTGAGCTGGGTCATCCTTAATAAGGGCACTGACTCACAATTAAGGATGCCATATCAAACTGAAGCGCAAGATCACACCTAAGGCTACATACTACGCTTACTAAGATCAGATCAAACTTCAGTGCACTAAAACACACTTACGGGCGCTGGATTACACGTAAGGGCGCGGTATGACACTTGTAAGCGCTGAATTACACGTAAGTGCGCCGGATCATACTTTAATGCACAGTATATACTTTAAAGCGATTGATCACACTTTAGGGCGCCAAATACCTTTCAAGGGACCAGATCGCACTAAACAGTCGCAAATAACAATTACATTAGCGGGGTCACTCTTAAGGGCATCAGATCACACTTCATTGCGCTTGATCACATTAAAGGGCACCAGATCAAACATACGGGCGCTGAACCATACTGATGGCGCCAGATTACTCTTCAGGGGAACAGACTCGCACTTAAAGACACCATATCACATTAGGGTGCACGCGATTACACTTCGGCGGGCTGGATCGCTCTTCAATGAACTGGATCACATATAAGGATCACACTTTTGGAGCATCAGGTTCACTAAACGATGCCACATCAAACTTAAGGGGTTGGATCTCTTCTGGCGAAATTTTGAGTTCTCATGAGCTTCTGAAAGTTATTACGAGATTCGTAGTGTTCTTGCAGGCTTCTAAAAGTTCTGGTAGATCTGGCGGGTTTTTAAGAGTTCTCTTGAAATTTTAAATGTTCTGTTAAACTTTCGAGTGATCTGGAGAGCTTGTGAGATATCTCAAGAGCTTCTGAGAGTTCTAGCGTTTATCTGATTGTCTTCGCAAACTCTTGAGAGCTCGCAATCTTCAGACAGTTTAAACGAACTTCAGAGAGATCTTGTGAGCTTTTAAGCGTTCTAGCAGGCCTTGGAGTGTTCTGAGAGGTCTGACAAGCTGAGAAATGTGGTAAACTTTAAAGAGTTATGGTTTAATCGTTCAACTTTGTATGTTTACATAGATATTGGCAAGAATGTATACATTATTAAATCATATAGAAAGTATGCGAAAGTTATTTGTTTTAACTGCAAATAATGACTTCTATTGTCGGCACCATCGGTGTTGCCAATGTAAATTATTAGCCCGCACCGCACCCGCCCCCTGCATTAATGAGTTTAACTAGTGGATCTAAATGATTACGGTGATATTTTTCATTGTTAAGTTTTAGCCAGGGTTTTATTAATCCATTCCTTGATCTTTTTCTTTGTTTTAGTGTGACTGAAAGACAAGAGTAAGAATTGAAATACATGTAGGTTAAATATGTGTCATAAACTATATCAAAATATCGAAAATATTCATAATTTCTTTTAGAATCTGCAAATATTAAGAAATAGTTTTTAACTTCTGTTGACATAGAGATATATTGCCAAGTAGAACAAAACATGTCTAAGTTTGAATCTAAATGGGTTGAATGCATGCTAGTAGTTAGTAATGATCAATCTTAGGTGTGAAATGACCAATCTTAAGTTGTTTCTCTAAGCCCCATCTCCTGAGCATTTGTTTAAAAACTGTATTTCCACCATGTAGGAGTTTAACGTATTCTCTGCTGTTCCTTTCTCTTTCTTTTTCCTTTATTTCCTGTTTTCCTATTAGCCTGACTGCACCTCATATTGGCCTTTTTCCTTTTAAGTATTTTTTCTCTTCTTTTATGTTTGTTTTTGTTTTTTTCCCACTCTGAGTATATAGAAGTGAAAGCGTAACTGTAAATTTCAAGTGGTAGGAAGCCCGTATGAATTGTTTCCCTTATAAGCTAAAATCTATTACAAAAACATAATTGCTGACAGTATGTGTTAATAAACTATTGTAGTTGTTTCCCTCGAATGTGAATACCAAATACTAGTTTTTTTCTTGCAAGTCTCGTTCATTGTGTTTCATTATGTTTTGGCAAGGTGTTTCATGTTTCAATTTCCTTTCCATTTTAGAATCACTTTCTTCCTATGATGTTTAAATCCTATTGGTTTGATTTCCTTCTCTTATCCATTTTTTTAAATGGCAAGGAATATTATAAAGATTTATGATCAGCGTAAAGTAAAATTCAGTAACAGATTTTATTCAAGACTAAGTAGAAATATGACCAAGTAAATTGTAAGAACTTTGATGTCTGAAAAGAATTTACTATTTTCTTTTATGGAGCGTTACTATGTAGAAATTAAGTACATCTGTAGACTGAACTCGTAATTGTATTGCAGTTTGTTTCACCTCGTTCATGCTTCATTTCCTGTATATTAATTACGTATGATGTATTTATGAACTACAGAAAAACAAATGAAATAAACGGGGTTGCCCGCAAGAGGTCCCAAAATTCACAAATAAATAAATCTTCTAGAAACATTTTTATAACATGAAAATATAATAAAAACAAAAACACTTACCTTTAACAAGCTTTGTAAATTGGTGGCCGAGCATTGGTTCGTATCTAGTGAAATTAGTGGTGTTTAGTTTATGCTATTTTGATTTGTTTATACTAATATTTTAGCTCGATTGTGATAAAAGCCTAAAGCTTATTTGAACCACTCTCGAGTCCGCTTCCTGGAAAAAAAACAGCACTGTTGTCATATGAGAAGTCATTGTCTAGTGTTTGACCTGACTTGCACTGTACATATTTTACTCCAGATTGTATGATCAATCAGATGCTTGATTTCTTGACCTACTTTCTACTATGTTGTACTGTTTAACACTCAAATCTGATCGAAACGGTAGAACGTAAGTAAAACAGTATTAGCAATAATGTAGCTTCTAATGGTTCTGACGACAGTTCTAACAAGATTTTGAAAATTCTGTTGATATTCGGCAAGTTGCGGCAAGCATTTGGATGAGTTATGGCGTACTTGTGAGAGTTCTGGTAGACTTCTTAGACTTTGTGCGGGCTTCTGAGCTTTCTGGTCAGCTACTGAGAAGTTTTGTCAACTTCAGAGAGTTTTCGTTAGCTGTTGAGAGTTCCGGGGAATTTCTGCGAGATCTGGAGTGCTTTTTAAAGTTGTGTCGGGCTTTTGAGTATTCTGAAGAGCTCCTGGGTGAACTGTGGAGTTTTTGAGAGCTATAGCGAGTTTTTGAAAGATTTGGACAGATTCATTTTGAGTGATCGTGCCGGCTTCTGAGTGTTCTTATGAGTGTTGGAGATTTATGTCAATATTTAATTTTGGTGAGATTATGAGAACTCTTCAGAAACGTTTAGTGTTCTGGCGAGCATCTGGGAGTTACTGCGTTCCTCTGAAAGTTCTTGCGAAGTGTAGAGAATTCTGCTAATCTTCTAAGAGTTCTCGTAAGCTTTTGGCAGTTTTTCCGAGAATCTGAGAGTTATACAGAATTTATTCAGTTTCTGGCAAGCTTGTGGAGAGATTTTCGGAATTTTCAGGAGCTTTTGAGAGTTATTGCGTTCTTTTGACAGTTCTCACAAGCTAAGGAGAGTTGTCAGAAACTGTTTGAACATTTGCTGTTAAGCCTACTTTGACGTAGTACTACCTTTTTACAGTTCCATGGGTGCTGATTTATATGTCTTTATTTGTAATAACAGACTCTGAGAAATGTCCTTTTGGTAATATGTGAGCATTTTGTGTGTTTAAATGTGGTACTGAGGTAACTGTTATGTGTGTTATTCGACAACTTCACTTGCACTGTCTAATAAAAACATGATCGGGTTAAAGATTGAGGTTAGGCCATGGTAAACTATTAAACAACAGAGAACTATATTACCAATAACCTTGCTAAGGCGATATGCCAGGTTGTGTTACTGCTTCATGTACTTTTGTGTATGTTTGTTACTTTTATGTTATGAAAGTAGTATTCGTATATGTTAATATACAATTATGCAAAGTTACTTTGTAGTAGTATACATTAACATTAATGTTTCTCTTTTTTAATGGAATACTTATTGGCGGTTGCTTTTCCTACTGGACATTGTCCTTGTTTATTTTGTTTGTAGAGCTACTGTTACTATTAAATAACATATCTAGCAACGCCAATTGTTTAAAAGTACTATGACGAATTTTAAATGGCATTTACGCATTTAAACCGTGTTTACTTATACATTTTAATATGTTTAAACTTAATGCACAGCTTAGCATGTCTTTGGAACATAGTGGGGGTAAGAGTGAGGTTACGTGCACCATAAACCGGTTTAAGTTCCCCAGTGGTGTTTTTGCCACTGACCGTTCCAAGGCGGTGCCCCACTGTGTTCCTTTGTTTGTTCGTTTCGTCTTATGTGTTGGCTTTGTGTGCGTGTGTGTTGTTCGTTTTGTCCTTATGTGTTGGCTTTGGGTGTGTGTATGTGTGTGTGGTGCACGCGTCTGCGTGCTGGGGGTTTCGTTTTGAGGAGGCTACGTTTTTGGTGCGTGGCATTCCCTGTTTGATATTTTTCTTTGTTTTTTAGCTTTGTTCATCCTTAAAAACATGTTGATTCTAAATTTACAAAACAAAATGCATAGTAATTGTTATTATTTTACGTTCAAAAATGGGTAATACTATGATATATCTTAAAGCCTCAACGCAATTTTACTATGTCTAACTTAATCTATGACTTACAAGTTAAATAGATTTAGAATACGTAGCTGTAAACAGTCCACTTCAAAATAACCCTTTCTCACAAGGTTATTTACTCGTTAATAGTGTGTTTCTTGTGTCAGAGATTCGCTTTTTGGGGGATGAATTCTATTTATATATCAGCATGGTAAGTGGTCAATAGTAAGATTTCGTGTTGGACAACTGCTTTCAACTCTCTAGTGGTGTTTTGTCTCAACTGTTCAAAGGCGGTGCTCTGTTCTTCCTTCTTCCTACATGATGCTTTGTCATGTGCATTGATATTGTCTTCAATCCTGTAACCATGTCATAAAATGCGTTCTACAGTACCTGCCTTAACTATGTTTTTCTTCAAACTCTTCAAACAACAATGGATACGTCCCTAGCTTGTGCCTTAATTATCTGTTCGAATTTTGCTATACGTAAGATAAAATATTGATCATACTCGCATATATTGTCATAGTACAAATAAAATCTAGCATCCTTAATGAATCCTTGGAGCATAGATAACAAGTCATAGACATTGTTTTAGTTAAAATCCACATCTTATTTAATAAAATGTGTAAATACATTTAATTGGTCTGATAGATGGTATTTAAACCTCTAGAGTTTTGTTTGACTTATTTAACTCGTGTTTAAGTCGTCCTTCCCAACCCAGATTTGTTCTTTGCGTCTTAGTGTGCCATACTAGAACCTAAAATAAAATAATTCAGTGTTAGTTTCAACAGTCGTAATCCGGAACTGGGTTTTCTCAAATTAATGTAGGTACAAATATCGCCGATTTGTTATATAAACTATTAAAGTTTAACCATTAATACATCAAATATTTCTTTGAATTCACAAGACAAACTTATACTATTTACTAAAGACGGATATGTTAACGTCATTATGTATTGGATTTATGAAATAAGGTTTGTGTTCGGGTGTGGGTTTAACAGTTTAACATATTTCAACATATATATGCTACATAGTGCAATCTATTTAATGAATGGAACCTCGAGGTACCTTGTTGATATTTTGAATATGGGCAACCTATATTTTTCAGAAATCGTGAAACAAATTTACCTAAAAGAGTTACAGCTCAACAAGGCTAATACTTCAGATTTAGAAGCGTCATTTTGGACTTAAATTTAACAATTTTAAATAATAATCTAGAAACGAAACTATATGGTAAAAGAGACGATTTTAATTTTGAAATTGTCAACTTCCCCAATCTTGATGGAGATGTCCCTCGGGCAACATCATACGGTGTCTATATTTCACAACTTATTCGTTTTGCAAGAACTTGCTCAAAGTTAGAGAGATACCGTTATCATAAGCTACGGAAAGCTTTCAGTAAATTTTACTACAGATCGTCCGAACTGTTACAGAAATATTATACTAACTTTAAAACACTTTTAAAACTTGGTCTTACACACCCGGAATACTACGGAGATGTAGTTTATAAAATTCGAAAAATTAATCATAGTCCTTATTTTAATTAGATATTTGTAAAAATATATTTAAAAGTTTATCAAAAGAGGATACGGTACTAAATCGTGAAGCACAGTGCATGTTTGGTGATTGACCCCTCTGCAGTAATCGCTACGCTTAAAAAACGGACAGAGGGAGTAGAATTTTGGCTTGCAGCTATCTTAGTCGTGCCCTTAAAAGTTAGGCTCTTGGTGCACTGACTTCAGACAAGTTGTTGAGTAAATTGGTGTAATAATACCTCAGATTTCCATTCCTCTCACTTTTTCTGTATTATGTATAAAAATTAAAATGTACTTGTTGGATTTTTGAAGCAACCCGTACATAATATATTTCCGTTACAGCTTCTTTTTGTTGTGAGCCTACATTGCAAATGCATGTATGTGGTGCTCTGTGCTTCCGAGAAATCTACCCTTACCTATTATATTTTGTTTTTACCACATCGCGTGCATGAATCTTGGAGAAGCCAGACGTAAACCGATGTCCAGAGTAAATTTATTTACATGCGACGTTAATTCATCTGTACTACTGTAAGATGTTTTATTTTATTTGTAAAAATATCAGTAATAAACATCTAACTTGACAAGACTTATGTAGTAACAGTGACGTAACTGGTCAGTATAGCACCTACTGTTTTTAACAGAAAACGATCACGCCAAATATTATGAAAGAGCATATTGCGAAAAACACTAACCTTGCTACATTCATCAGCTTTAGGTTCCAGATCATTTAAAGATATCCCTAACTGTTTCAGTAAGTCATCCTCAAGGAATCCAGCATTAGCCGTCATACGGAATTGTACGGATGGTTTGTCATTTAGCAATTTAACACTGACAGCAAAACCCGCCATATCAGTTGCAAACATCCTCCGTTTGGACGAAGACCGAAATCCAATTACCTTTGATACAAAAATATCACATTTGTAAAAGATATTATCGAATTGCTGTTAAAAGAGCCTATACATTTTTATATTACCACATAGTGTTGTAACTAGCTTGTATTAATTACTAGGTATTTGAAATACATAGCACTCAAGGGATATTTAAAAGGAGTACTCACCAAATAAGTATTTTTACTGCCGTGAGCCATTTGCTAGAAAAAATGTTTTTATCCATTTCTGCGAAAGGGAAAGAGTAAAGGCATCAAGCAAGACATTTAACTACCTTAAAAATATATAGATTTATATCGAAACGAAAGAAGAAATACCTTTCCCTCTTTTACAAAAGGGGTTTCATACACGAGGCCACCGGCCAACCCTACAGGCCATATACTCACACGTTTTGTGTACCGCATCTGTTTAAATAATATATAACAGTTAGCATAATTTGTAATACAACTTTGTAACTAAGAAGAAACGCTAAATTTAAAATGGAAACTCCACAGATTGCACAACACGACGAAAATGAAAATGGTGCAGGCTTGGTAAGATCGAGCCTGTTCACGGACGGTTGTGCAAACGCATGCTGCCATCCCGACACTCTACCCCCGGTTGAGCAGAACCCAACATTTGCACATGTTACAAGTACTCGAAACAATTTAGACACATTCGTAGATATGTTCATACAACGGTGTTCATGGAACCTTTTGAAATTTGATGAAATGTGGCGTACGGTCCTCAATTAAAATTATAGGCTTGTCATAAACGTAAACGAGACAAAATTAAAAAGGACAAAATTAAACAAAATTGGAATTTAGAGAGGCAACCCAAGGTTATGGAGCTTGCACATTACAGAAACTGCCAAAAGGCAAAAATTAAAAAAAAAAATAGGCAGCATACCCAATTAAACATTAAACAACACTATATACCTCTTCAAACACTTGTATATTATATGTATTGTCATCATCTCCAAAGTATACAACGTCAAACTGTTGTGACAGGAATGCAATTATAGCTGATCATGCTGATCAATGCATTAGTCG
The DNA here is from genome assembly GCF_021730395.1 of Mercenaria mercenaria. Lineage (NCBI taxonomy): Eukaryota > Metazoa > Mollusca > Bivalvia > Venerida > Veneridae > Mercenaria > Mercenaria mercenaria. The sequence goes on from NC_069373.1 coordinate 68,088,089, forward strand.
TTGGAATTTCAATGACGTTATTTCTCAGGCAGTGTGTCCACAATGACAAATTAAAAAAATTGCTTTTGTAATAAAACATGATACCTCTTCAAACACTTGTATATCATATGTATTGTCATCATCACCGAAGTATACAACGCCAGACTTAAACTGTTGTTCTCTAATCCAATCTAGACCAGCATTCCTTTGCATTACTCCACGATGTCTAGTTTTATTTTGACGACTTGATTGTGGTGTTGAACTGTTTAAGTGAGTGTAGGAAATTCTACAAGAGGCCAAGAAGTTTGTGGCCATTGGTGTTTTTATCTCGGCGTCTTCAATTATTATCCAGTGTAAGTTTGGTACCAAGCGGAGAGTGTTTGAAAGTCTAGTAAGATCTGCCTTTTGTTCTAACCTCGCAACTGTTGGAGTTATGACAAAAATGGTTGGTATCCTTGAGTATGTTGGTATACTCCGAATTGTATCTGTATGAAAACGAAATACTTTCTACATCTCTTTGTTTCGATAACAAAATAATAAATCTATGCCTAAGAATGAGCCGTTATAATAAACATTTAACGTGTATTAAAATCTAGTAAATATATAATATATGTGCGTATCAAAACAGGGAAGATATGACTTTCTGGTAGCATTCAGACACACATACAGTTAGAGTCAGACATCGAAAAGTAGGTCAACAAAAAACGAGAAAAGCTATGAACAGAACTTAAGAAACTGGAATTAAGAGACGGTATCTAAGATTATGGAGCCCGCATATTCAAGAAAATGCCAAAAGACAAAATCAGAAAAAGCAGGTAACATAGCCTAAAGTGGTTAGACAATACCAAAAGCTGTTAAAACCGGAGTATTGTAACCTCCCAAACACATATATGTCGTGCTGAACGACCTGAAGAGATCGAAATATAACAGTTCTGACTGAAAGTACGGGAAGACTATTTACGGCCGACACACGGTACAGACAACGCTGTTGTGACAATTAAAAAGACAAAATGAAAAACAAGTCAATATTTGACTTTAGCAGTCTAACAAACAAACAGTGGATTCAAGAAAAATTTTGGTTATCATTAATGCAAACATTTTGTAAATAAAACATTATAAGCTTCCTGAAACTTCCTGTAACGGATGAGTAAGCATTGTCATTTCGATTACACTACTTCTTTTGTGTGATGCACTGTTGAGTTTTCAAGGGAGCTCCAGCATTTAGATAGCATTTAATTTCATATTTCATTGTAAAATTTGCGTACATGACATATTTCGGGTGGAAGATGAAGGCAAATTGATACATGGGTAATTAACGAGTGGGAAATTAACAATACAAGAATCATGACACTTTCTTGAATAATTAAAACAATGATCTCCCTTGCCATAATATTTTTCAAGATTTGTCTAGACAAAAGTGTTCAGTCGCAGAGAAAAGTAAACGATAAATGACTAAGTGAGTTAATAAAACAATCTTTCGAAACAAACGTTCAGTAGGGATAAGAATCGTCTTTTGTTGTAAATATAATGTTTCAAATTTTAAATTAGAATAGAATAGAATAGAATAGTAATCTAATAATAATTCTATATGTCATAAAGAGGTTATGCTGTATAACGTGGCAGGGGTATGAACATATGCTATGAATTAGTGCTACTTAATGCTGAAATGTTCCAGTTTATTCCATTATATCCTTTAATCTGATAAAATTAAGCAAGTTACGAGGGGTATCCGTGGCCGAATGGTTAAGGTCGCTGACTTCAAACCATTTGCCACTCATCGATTTGGGGTCGCGCCTCATTCGGGGCGTTGAAGTCTTCATATGAGGAAGCCATCCAGCTGATTTACGGAAGGTCGGTGGTACTACCCAGGTGCATGCCCGTGATGAAATAATGCACGGAGGAGCACCTGGTCGTCTTCCTCCACCATCTTTGCTAAAAAGTCGCCATATGAGCTATAACTGTGTCGGTGTGACGTTAAACCCAACAGAATAAGTGAATAACTTACAACCCAGAACAAAATCGGATGTTGTATAACGAACTTAGTAAAATTTACATCAAAACAATAAGAAAACAGGAAAACGTATTTTGCACCTATATGCATAGAGAAGTAACGATGCTACAGCCCTGGGTAAAAGTGAAAAGACTATCACCTTACTTTGTAAAACAGCAACTACTAGCAGCAACATCAAGCATACGATAAATGTATGTCTTCTTCTCCTGTACGCTTTATCACAGCATCTGTACCTCATCCTTTCAGATTCCTGAGAAACGTTACTGAAATATACGAAAATGTAAAGACATGATTACATCGATCTGTGTTTCAACGATTGATAGTCGATACACAGCTGAAATTATCTAGTAAAGATAATTTCGCCTCTTTTGTCAGATATAGCATTCTTTCTGAATGCACAGTTATTATGGACGAATTCTATAATCTCAACTTCAGCGTTAGGTATATAATGTAACAAATTAACCATGCATTACATACACAGTCATTTTTAGACGGATATTCTTTTAAAACTGTTTTTAAGTTGATTATCCAAATGAATATGAACATTGACATCTTTGTACTTATGCATCTCTTAGTAATATGATTTGATAAGTATCAAAAGCTTTCCTAACATTTTATTAACTAGCTAACCTTAAAGTAGTTTGTGTTTTATATTACTAATGATTTCAGTTCGTTTACTGTGTAATTTTTCAGCTGAAACATTTTGGCTTGAGTGGTTCCAATACCGTAGCAGTTTTGGGGTATTGTTCAATTTCCCCTTGGATATGGTGTCTGCTTTTTAATTTTTCTTTTTGCAGTTTCTGTTATATTCAGTTCCAATAGCATTAGATCCCCTCTCAGAATTCCAGTTCGTTTAGATCTGCCCATTGTTTAGTGCAACATCATTTTTTTACATGGGGACCATCCGCTGCTTATAATGGAATTACACTCTTTGTATCATTGAAGGTTCCATATCGGTGTCTCTAAATTAGATTCTAGTACTTATAATATTTGTAAATGTTGAGTTCTACTCAACCCGTGGCTAAAGGGCGTGGACATTAGCTTGCATTTCCACTACCGTCCATGAACAGGCCCATTTAAACCCGAGTCTGCAACATTTTCATTTATGTCATGTTGGGCGACCTGTGGTTTTCCTTTTTCCAATCTGAAACAGAATTCTATTACACAGATATTGAATGGACCCCTTGGTTAAAATTATTTCATATAGAATTTGTTCATTCCTCATTTTGTTATAATGGTACTCATGTATTTCTTTGTTAATCCTGTAATAAACTTGTTTATATCTCAGTCACACATACGACGCGGATAGCTACGTCTAGCCACGGATAGAAACGTAGTAATCCGTATTGATCCGTACCTGAACCGTTGTTGTTTTTTTTTGTTTTGGGTTTAACGTCGCACCGACACATTTTAGGTCATATGGCGACTTTCCAGCTTTGATGGTGGAGGAAGACCCAAGGTGCCCCTCCGTGCATTATTTCATCACGAGCGGGCACCTGGGTAGAACCACCGACCTTCCGTAAGCCAGCTGGATGGACCTGAACCGTACCTTAAAGTAGTAATCCATATAAATCCGTACGACTCCGGTAATAAATAACTCCAATTAACCAGTAAGTCAAAAATATGCAGCCAGAGGTCATGGTCTATTTCTCTTACATGCAAATAATGGAAGCAAGTAGAATATCTATTTATTAACAAGAGGACCATGATGGTCCTGAATCGCTCACCTATCCCCACATGACCCAGTGTTGAACTGAGTATGACGTCGTTATTTCTATTATTTGACATAGTGACCTAGTTTTGGAGCACACGTGACCTAGATATCATCAAGATAAAAAATTCTGACCAATTTTCATGAAGATCCATTGAAAAATATGGCCTCTAGAGAGGTCACAAGGTTTTTCTATTATTTGACCTAATGACCTAGTTTTTGAAGGCACGGGACCCACTTTTAAACTTGACCTAGATATCATCAAGGTGAACATTCTCACCAATTTTCGTGAAGATCTCGTGAAAAATATGGCCTCTAGAGAGGTCACAAGGTTTTTCTATTTTTCGACCTACTGACCTAGTTTTTGACCGCACATGACCTAGTTACGAACCTGACCTAGATATCATCAAGCTGAACATTCTCACCAATTTTCATGAAGATCCGTTGAGAAATATGGCCTCTAGAGAGGTCACAAGGTTTTTTCTATTTTTAGACCTACTGATCTACTTTTTGACCCCACGTGACCCAGTTTCAAACTTGACTTAGATATCATCAAGGTGAACATTCTGACCAATATTCATAAGATCTCATGAAAAATATGGCCTCTAGAGAGGTCACAAGGTTTTTCTATTTTTAGATCTACTGACCTAGTTTTTAACCCCACGTGACCCAGTTTCGAACTTGACCTAAATATCTTCAAGGTAAACACTCTGACCAATTTTCATGAAGATCCATTAAAAAATATCGCCTCTAGGGAGGTCACAAGGTTTTCCTTTTTTTAGACCTACTGACCTAGTTTTTGACCGCACGTGACCCAGTTTCAAACTTGACCTAGATATCATCAAGCTGAACATTTTGACCAATTTTCATGAAGATCCATTGAGAAATATGGCCTCTAGAGAGGTCACAAGGTTTTTCTATTTTTAGACCTACTGACCTAGTTTTTGACCCCACCTGACCCAGTTTCGAACTTGACCTAGATACCATCAAGGTAAACATTCTGACCAATATTCATGAAGATCTCTTGAAAAATATGGCCTCTAGAGAGGTCACAAGGTTTTTCTATTTTTAGACCTACTGACCTAGTTTTTGACCCCATGTGACCCAGTTTCGAACTTGACCTAGATATCATCAAGATGAACATTCTGTCCAATTTTCATGAAGATCCATTGAGAAATATGGCCTCTAGAGAGGTCACAAGGTTTTTCTATTTTTGAACCTACTGACCTAGTTTTTGACCCTACGTGACCCAGTTTCGAACTTGACCTAGATATCATCAAGGTGAACATTCTGACCAACATTCATGAAGATCTCTTGAAAAAATAGCCTCTAGAGAGGTCACAAGGTTTTTCTATTTTTAGATCTACTGACCTAGTTTTTGACCCCACGTGACCCAGTTTCGAACTTGACCTAGATATCATCAAGATGAACATTCTGACTAATTTTCATGAAGATCCCTTGAGAAATATGGCCTCTAGAGAGGTCACAAGGTTTTTCTATTTTTGACCTACTGACCTAGTTTTTGACCCCACGTGACCCAGTTTCGAACCTGACCTAGATATCATCAAGGTGAACATTCTGACCAATATTCATGAAGATCTCTTGAAAAAAATAGCCTCTAGAGAGGTCAAAAGGTTTTTCTATTTTTAGACCTACTGACCTAGTTTTTGACCCCACGTGACCCAGTTTCGAACTTGACCTAGATATCATCAAGATGAACATTCTGACCAATTTTCATGAAGATCCCTTGAGAAATATGGCCTCTAGAGAGGTCACAAGGTTTTTCTATTTTTGACCTACTGACCTAGTTTTTGACCCCACGTGACCCAGTTTCGAACCTGACCTAGATATCATCAAGGTGAACATTCTGACCAATATTCATGAAGATCTCTTGAAAAAAATAGCCTCTAGAGAGGTCAAAATGTTTTTCTATTTTTAGATCTACTGACCTAGTTTTTGACCCCACGTGACCCAGTTTCGAACTTGACCTGAACATCATTAAGATAAACATTCTGACTAATTTTCATGAAGATCCATTGAGAAATATGGCCTCTAGAGAGGTCACAAGGTTTTTCTATTTTTAGACCTACTGACCTAGTTTTTGACCCCACGTGACCCAGTTTCGAACTTGACCTAGATATCATCAAGATAAACATTCTGACCAACTTTCATAAAGATCCCATGAAAAATGTGACCTATAGAGTGGTCACAAGCAAAAGTTTTCGGACGGACGGACGGACGGACGCACGGACGACGGACGACGGACGCCACGCGATCACAAAAGCTCACCTTGTCACTTTGTGACAGGTGAGCTAAAAACTGTTCACGAGATATTAACGTTCCTAAAGAAGTGTACGTGTATTTATCTTGTTTCGTAACACTACTTGATTGACATTTCGCAACTCTTTCATGATTAATGATTTTTTTTCTAATATGCTATAATTATTGTGATTTACGAGTTCCGCCCTTTGTCAAAACTTTTTTTTTACTTTTTACTTTTGTAGACATTATATAACCTATTGAAGTGAAACCTTGCAAAATAGTCCGTATTGACTGTAGAGCAACTTGTGTTGGTGTAAAGTTTGTATAAAATAAAACAAATGGAAATAAATTACTCTTTGTCGGTTAGGTCCTTGTCCGTGCTAAATTAGTTGTCACTGCTTTACTGTGAAAAACAAGCTGATTCTATATGCTAACGACTCAGCAATTCTTTTGTCTATTACATAGAAAATCACGCGAGTCAGCGCGTCAAGGACCGCATAGATATTTATTTCCTGAACATTAATGGTCTTTCTTTTGGGTACATATGTTTACGGTTCCATGGGTTTAGATTCATATATCTTTATATGAGCATATTTTGTGTATAAAAATATGTCCTGGGATTGGTGTCACCTGTGTGAGGGATTCTCTTGACGGTGATAATTGTAATGACACCGGGGCTTAAAGAATGAGGTCCGGCGCCAGTAAAATAGTTTAAACTTCCAAGTTGTGTATTTGCCACCAACCAAGGCGGTACTATGCTATGTTCTTTCTTCTTGTATGTTAGTGTGATGTTGATACTTCCGTATTATTACTGTATTCGTGTATAAGTCAGTGAAGTGCTGTATGGGTGGCTACTGTCTTGGGTGAGTGAGTTAGATTTTACGGCGAACCGACACGAAAAGGCTACTGTCTTGGGGTTGGATGTTACAACGAATACATGTTTAGACTA